>NC_091287.1:481661081-481943673 GCF_032444005.1 Ranitomeya imitator
CTTTATGTAATGCTACTGAAGCCAAGTACTGGAGGATGATTTGGGTCCAGATCTCTGTATGGAATACATATTGGATAAGTCAGCTGGATCTGATGCGGAAGAAGTTCTCCTGACTCTCCCCTTACTGATGTGGGGGGACAGAAGTATTGGACAGTAAGAATGTCAACGCTTGATCTTTATATACTTTCAGGGAAGATGAGGTGGCCAGCAGTGGCATTCTCCTCCTGTTCCATTGAAATCACATGAATGGTTGGCTGGACTGTGTGCTCATGTGTTGGGGGGGGGGGGGGGGGACGGGAAAGATAGCTGTTCGTTTGATGGAAAGCAATCTCGAGTAATGAAAGATTTATCAGAACTAAAGCTGGTCACAACCATAAAACGTTCATATACAAAGTGCCCTAGAAATAAAAGTTGTGACCCTTACGTTCCTCAGAGCGAATGGTATTTTGTACAAAGTAAGGGATATGGGTGTACAGTGCTTACTCACTACATGTCCCTGTGAAAATTCACAAAAATCCCTCTAATGTGATTGTACTCTGTAGGTTTGAAGAATGCATAGGAAATGGGGGGTGGAGGGGTTGTATTAAAAATATTTGGCATGAAAGTCTTCTGTTAGACTTGTGGATGCTCACTGCGCACTTCTTCAGTGCTAAGCCCACAAGTACTGTAATTTTTGGACTGTAAGACACCCCAAATTTTCAGGAAGAAACTAGGGGGGAAAAAAAATGTAATGTGTGAAATGGGGGTCCAAATTCAGCTCACTGGTAGCGGAGTCACGATGTATTCGGAGGTGCAAAGCTAAGGGGTGATGATGTGAGTTCCATCCAAAGCTGGTAGAAGGGGTTTTCAGCGGTATGGGGGCTCTGCTGACATTCTGTGAAAGCCTGTAGCACCTGCACGTCCATGGTTTCACTGTGGTGGATGGGGGGGGGAGGCTGCGCTTTCACAAAACGTCGGCTAAGCCCCCGCACCGCTGAATACCCTGCTCCTACCAGCCTGGGCCTCGCAGCATTACACCACCCCCACCCTGTAAGCTTCATTTAGTATAAAAAATGCATTCCCCTTTTTCAAATTTGGGGATTGAGTGACTCATAGTCCGAAAAATACGGCCACATTCCGACTAAGGCACGTCCAGCCTTGCTCAATTCTCTTGGGTGTTTTTTTTTTTTCCTTTTCAGGATGTCACACAATGGCTGTATTACCCCGGAAATACTTAATCTAGCACATCACACTCCGGGGAGGTGAGGGAGTCAGTCTGTGTGACCCTCCTTGTACCCGGCAAGTTTAGCTCCACATATAAGCAGACGACTGCCAGTTGTTCACGGGCACGAAACATTGAGACAGGGCTGTGCCATCAAGTAGGCGCGCCTGAATCCGGCACTCATCGTATTCCTTCTTGGTGAGAGGCTCCTGTACAGGGGATGATGGGGAGGGTGTGGGCGCTGACGGAGGTGACTATGCAGGGGAGGATATTGGATCTGATGTGGACCCTCCGTACCTTCTCGTTTGCTCTGCTTTGTCTCGTGCAATTTTCTCTTTGACGCGTTCTTGCCATCCTCTCCTCCTGTCTTCCGCTGCTTCCTGCATTTCTTGCATCTTCTGTCTGATTACGGTAACTCCTGTCCTTGCTTCCGCCGCTGTTTCTCCTGCTCGATTCTCTCCTGCTTTTCTCGCTCTCGTTGCTTTTGTGCTATCCACTCCATCATCCTTCTTGTCTTCCGCTCCTTCTCGGTTAAAGATGCCCTTTTGTCCATTTCCGGTGAACCTGTGTCCATCTCTTGTGGCTTCTGCCCGCTCGCATCCTCTTTGGTGTCCAGCACAATGGGCTCATCGATGTCAGGATCGTCTTCATGTTCCATCGGCCAGTCCATGGCAGATTCTATGCTTTGATTTCCAGTGGCATACACGGCTTTTTCCGCTCTGCTCGGGGGGAATCCCATCTCTATGAGGCTTAGAATCTGTCCAAATGAGTGACTGCAGACTTCCATGCCAAACTTGGCAAACCCATTCTCCTTTATGTGTATTAACTTTATGAATGAATAAGTGGCAATGTCAAGCTGCTTCTAGAGGGTTGACAGAATCCTAGTTCTGATCTTATTTTTTCTGACTAATTCAGTAGTTACCTTCAAAAGGATTCCTAGAGCCCTGAAATGTATCCTCTGTAATGTAAAGGGACTTGTCAGCACAGAATGAGTGTTCAAAGTACAAGCGTTCGGTGCAACTTTTTTTTTTGCGTGCCCAAACACTTAGGCTATGTGCCCAAGTTCAGGCTTGATCGCAGAATCTTCCTGAACAAAACCGGACTGCTTTCGCAGGAAATCCGCTCGCTTTTTTTTTTTCCCCCGGAGCATCCCAATACAATAATATAGCAGCAAATCCGCAGAGTTTCCGCAAAATTAATGAACATGCTGCATTTTTTTCCGCAATGCGTTTTTTTTTTTTTTGTGGGAAAAAACGAAGCATGGGCACAAATTGTGGAAGGCATTCTAGTAATGGGATGCTTAATGTAAGCGTTTTTGCAGTGGAAAACTGCCGCCAAAACGCTAAAAATCTGGAACGTAGGCACACAGCTTTAGGGCAGTCTCACACGTCCAGATAATTCCGGTACCGGAAAAATCGGTACCGGAATTATGTGTCCGTGTGCCGGTGCGTTTCTGTGGCACATCATATCTTCCCTGCAGCAGCGTTTGCTGTAGAGAAGATATGAATAATCGTGTTTAAAATAAAGATCCATGTCCCCACCCCCTGTGCGCACCTTCTACTGTATGAGCGGTCACGTGGGGCCGCCGATTACAGTAATGAATATGCAGCTCCACCCCTATGGGAGGTGGAGCCGCATATTCATGATTGTAATGGGCGGCCCCACGTGACCGCTCATACAGTAGAAGGTGCGGCCAGGACAGGAAGCCGCGCCAGCCAGCGAGGGAGTCGGGTGAGTATTTTAATAACAGGGGGCGGGGTCATGGATCTTTATTTTAAACACAATTATTCATATCTTCTTTACAGCAAACGTTGCTGCAGGGAAGATATGAATCGCAGCTTCAGCACCAGTGGGGGGGGGGGGGAAACAGCGCTTACAGTAGCGCTGTCTCCTGCACGGCACACGGACTGCACACTGACAACGTCCATGTGCGGTACGTGTTTTTTACACGGACCCATTGACTCCCACGAACACTGACATGTCTCCGTGTTTGGCACACAGAGACACGGTCCGCAAAAAATCAATGACATCTGCACAGATGCATTGATTTCACTGTGTCTACGTGTGTCAGTGGCTCCGGTACGTGAGGAAACTGTCACCTCACGTACCGCAGCCACTGACGTGTGAAACCGGCCTTAGGTGCACCTTCCCACCTACTTAGTTTCCATCTATCTCCGCTGTTTTCTGGCTCAATAAAGCCAGAGCTGTCAATCAAAGAAAATGGGGAAAGTGGAGAGGGGGAAAACAAGTAGGTGGGACGGTGCACTGAACTGTTTGTGTGGCCAGAGCGCCTGTCATGGGCTGGAACAGTCAGTGTTAATAAAGCCCTTTACAGAGTTTGGCCATTACGCCTCTGATACGTGCCAGATCCATACAGAAGAAAAATTAAATTGTAGCTTGTATTTGCTAAGCTAGGAAATACCTTTCGGCCATGTAAGTGCCATAGTATTGCCAATCCTGATAAGTTCGGTGGCCTATGGCCGCATATTAATAAGTCTGTTACCCACCATGATGCTTCTAGTATTGGATAAGAGCTGTATCAGACGAGTTACTGGACAGGTAATGGCAGTACATAACAGTGATGACCTGTTAAAAGGTGTTGCACTCACTACAGACCTTCATTTTTTTTCTCTCCCTTATTGAGATCAGACATTATTGCACCCAGCACGCACTTATTTTTGTAGAGAAAATGCCCATTTAGCAATGGGGAAATCGGGATGATGGCTGTTAACACTGGCTAAACACTTTAGTATGTGGGGCATTATGAGAACACAATGGGGAGATTCTGCACCTAACCTTCAGACTGTTATTAAAGGGGTTCGTATAACAGCCATGGAAACATCACTATTGTATATTGGTCATGTCTGGTATGGCAGATCAACCCCCAAAATTTTCAAGTGTGGGTTATCTGCAATTCCAGGCACAGCCTGTGTCCAACGGTGGCACTGTTGAGGCAGGACACAGACTATCCACGTTAAATATGCTGGTGCCTGATGTCAGACTTGTATGTGACTCGTGTCTCTGAGCAGATGGCCTTTCTGCAGTGGTGAAGTTGCATGTTGTACGTTTTGCCTCGTAGGGAACCATAGAAGTCGCATGTGTCGGCCTGACCTTCATGAATGTTTTTCCTGCTGCAGTGTTCAGTAGTCTTCCCCTTACGAGTACAGACCCCTGTAACTGTGTGGCCTTGCAGTACGATGGTTTACACGCACTCTCCGGTGACCCAGCTGCATATTAGCACTTATACATTCCTTTCTGTTTGTATGTAATATTTTAGGATGTGTCATGTTCTGACAGATGACCCTTAGGAGGCCCAAAATGTTTACCGTCTGCCGTGGTCATTATGGTTTCTCTGTGAAACATCCGTACACTACACACAATGATGTGTAAGGTGAAATCTATTCAGATGCTGTCTGTAACAATTTGCTGTGCAAAATATGGTTGTTGAAATGCAACTTTATATTATGCAATATAAAAATCATATGATGAAAATCCTGGCTCCTGTCTGCTTCCTCTAAGTGGCTGACCTCTGTATACAGCAGGGGGATGACTGAAAGCTGCCCCCATTACGGGCACAGTCCATTACAGCATAGTAATGTTGGGTTTCTTTAGTCTGTGTTCCACGGTCTAGTGCTGGCTGCAGAATGAGTAAACTTCTATACCATCAGACAAAATTCAGCTCGCTTCTCCCCTCACCATGACCACACAGAGACAGGAAACCTACCAAAATAAAAAAGGACAGTACCTCGCCACTTCCCCCAGGATGATTTCCTGTTCCTGGAGGATACTTAAAGTCCGGGAGAAGGTTACCTTGGGAGATTTCTACTGGTAGGGTGCCTACCCTGAGATCCTGGCGGCCAAAGTACTGTCCAAGGTTGGGGACACTGATCGGAGGACCACTACAACCAGAGCACATGGGGATGTTGGCTGGTCACTTCCGGATTTGGAAATTGGGCCGAACATGCAAGTTAAAAAAAAATAAATAATGGCGCTGGGTTGCTGACTGCAGCACAGCTGCTTCCAGGTGGTGGTGAAGACTGATGTGACATCAGGGAAGCGCCGGCATATGCATCCAGTGGCTACTTCAGGGGTCAGAAGATAAGCCACCGGAATATGTGGCAAAACCCAGGCAGCCATCGCTTCTCTCACACCTGCTCACACAAAAGGACTGGAGGCGTCGGTCCCTTTGCAGGTATGCTTGAAGTGGGTGGAGAATCTAAGCTTACCTTGTGAAAATGATCCAAAGCCTAGGATGAGGTGTTTTCTATATAAACACTGATTGGTGTTATTACTGGTTTTAGGATAGGGCCAAGAAAGCAGTGACGAAGACCAAACACAAGAAATGTGCCTTGTGAAAGGAGGCATTGCCAAAATCCTACGCTCAAAAACTTTGCGGTTCAAGTATAGAAAAATCAGTAAAGGAGGAATCCCCGTCCCTATTTCAGGAAATCAAAACCTTAATCAAAGATGAGGTTAAAAGTGCGAAATTCCACATACCTGAGGTCCTTCCACATCCTTAAGCTCACAACATATACCAAGACATTTCAGCAGCTGATGAGGGCCCCTGTTCAGCGGCTGCATGTCCGCCCCTGCCAATCAGTATGTCTTAGGAATGTGGGAGGAAACCCACGCAAACATGGGGAGAACATAACATTACACCGTACACCGGCAGACATTAGCTCAGAGGAAGTTAAAGGGGAATTGATTGACAAGGACAGTTCAGAACCATCATCATCTGATGGGATTGTCTATGGGAGTAAAGACCCCAAAAGAGCGCAGATCTGAGCAAGATTCCATGTTTAGTAACCTGGAGAAGCGCAAACTGAGTATTTCCTGGCCATAAAAATTTCTTTTTTTTTAAATCAAAAAAAAGAGTAGAAGAACCCGATTTAAAAAGGTGGCACTGCTCAATAGTATTAAATGGAAATACTCATTTGAGGACGAATTGATTAATGGTTGGAAAAAATCCCAGAAGATTGAGGGTTTCTAGAGATGTGGCCCTTTGAGAATTTGGCATCTCTGAAAGATCCATTATATAGGAAGGCTGACTCATTTCTCAGGGGGACCTAGGAGGTGGCAGTGGGGTCATTTAAACCAAGTATAGCAGCCACGTGAACTGCCAGATTCCTGGTTAAGTGGCTGCAAGTGCTGGCATCCCAGATAAGGAGTAAATGCCATAGAGAACAACTATTAGAAGCCTGTCTGAAAGCAGCTGACCTCCTAGCAGATGCATCAATGGATAGTGTTAGGTTTGCTGTTCTGGTCTGTGGTCTCTCAAACTCAGCACGCAGAGCCCTCTGGCTTAAAAATTGGTCAGCCGATTTCCAGCAGAAAATGAAACTGCGCCATTCCTTGCCAGGGCGACTATTTGTTTGGTACGGTTCTGGATGAAATATCAAGTGGATATTCCAGAGGACTAAAACTCCATCTTTCTTTTCCTCCACTCTAGATGATAGAAACTCAGGTAGGAAAGAACCACCAAGCTGCATTAGAAACCGAGGTCATACAATTGATAAACGAATGGTGTTAGCCAGATTGAGAAAAAGGGAAATGTTTTTACTGTAATTTGTAAAAAAAAAAAAATCAGATAGTTCCTACAGAACCATAATAAATCTAAAAGCCCTAAATTGTTACATAAAAAGAGAAAAGTTCTAAGTGGAAACCTTAAGATCAACAGTGAAGCATCTATACCCCTTTCGTTAATGTCAGTAACAGACTTAACGAATGTGTATTATCACACCCCAATACACCCAGACGAGGGAAAAATGGTAACAAAATTCTCATTGGGGTCTGTTACAAACCCCCAAATATAACAGAAAGCATGGAAAGTCTACTTCTAAAGCAGATAGATGAAGCTGCAACCCATAATGAGGTCCTGGTTATGGGGGACTTTAACTACCCGGATATTAACTGGGAAACAGAAACCTGTGAAACCCATAAAGGCAACAGGTTTCTGCTAATAACCAAGAAAAATTATCTTTCACAATTGGTGCAGAATCCAACCAGAGGAGCAGCACTTTTAGACCTAATACTATCTAATAGACCTGACAGAATAACAAATCTGCAGGTGGTCGGGCATCTAGGAAATAGCGACCACAATATTGTGCAGTTTCACCTGTCTTTCACTAGGGGGACTTGTCAGGGAGTCACAAAAACACTGAACTTTAGGAAGGCAAAGTTTGACCAGCTTAGAGATGCCCTTAATCTGGTAGACTGGGACAATATCCTCAGAAATAAGAATACAGATAATAAATGGGAAATGTTTAAGAACATCCTAAATAGGCAGTGTAAGCGGTTTATACCTTGTGGGAATAAAAGGACTAGAAATAGGAAAAACCCAATGTGGCTAAACAAAGAAGTAAGACAGGCAATTAACAGTAAAAAGAAAGCATTTGCACTACTAAAGCAGGATGGCACCATTGAAGCTCTAAAAAACTATAGGGAGAAAAATACTTTATCTAAAAAACTAATTAAAGCTGCCAAAAAGGAAACAGAGAAGCACATTGCTAAGGAGAGTAAAACTAATCCCAAACTGTTCTTCAACTATATCAATAGTAAAAGAATAAAAACTGAAAGTGTAGGCCCCTTAAAAAATAGTGAGGAAAGAATGGTTGTAGATGACGAGGAAAAAGCTAACATATTAAACACCTTCTTCTCCACGGTATTCACGGTGGAAAATGAAATGCTAGGTGAAATCCCAAGAAACAATGAAAACCCTATATTAAGGGTCACCAATCTAACCCAAGAAGAGGTGCGAAACCGGCTAAATAAGATTAAAATAGATAAATCTCCGGGTCCGGATGGCATACACCCACGAGTACTAAGAGAACTAAGTAATGTAATAGATAAACCATTATTTCTTATTTTTAGGGCCTCTATAGCGACAGGATCTGTTCCGCAGGACTGGCACATAGCAAATGTGGTGCCAATATTCAAAAAGGGCTCTAAAAGTGAACCTGGAAATTATAGGCCAGTAAGTCTAACCTCTATTGTTGGTAAAATATTTGAAGGGTTTCTGAGGGATGTTATTCTGGATTATCTCAATGAGAATAACTGTTTAACTCCATATCAGCATGGGTTTATGAGAAATCGCTCCTGTCAAACCAATCTAATCAGTTTTTATGAAGAGGTAAGCTATAGGCTGGACCACGGTGAGTCATTGGACGTGGTATATCTCGATTTTTCCAAAGCGTTTGATACCGTGCCGCACAAGAGGTTGGTACACAAAATGAGAATGCTTGGTCTGGGGGAAAATGTGTGTAAATGGGTTAGTAACTGGCTTAGTGATAGAAAGCAGAGGGTGGTTATAAATGGTATAGTCTCTAACTGGGTCGCTGTGACCAGTGGGGTACCGCAGGGGTCAGTATTGGGACCTGTTCTCTTCAACATATTCATTAATGATCTGGTAGAAGGTTTACACAGTAAAATATTGATATTTGCAGATGATACAAAACTATGTAAAGCAGTTAATACAAGAGAAGATAGTATTCTGCTACAGATGGATCTGGATAAGTTGGAAACTTGGGCTGAAAGGTGGCAGATGAGGTTTAACAATGATAAATGTAAGGTTATACACATGGGAAGAAGGAATCAATATCACCATTACACACTGAATGGGAAACCACTGGGTAAATCTGACAGGGAGAAGGACTTGGGGATCCTAGTTAATGATAAACTTACCTGGAGCAACCAGTGCCAGGCAGCAGCTGCCAAGGCAAACAGGATCATGGGGTGCATTAAAAGAGGTCTGGATACACATGATGAGAGCATTATACTGCCTCTGTACAAATCCCTAGTTAGACCGCACATGGAGTACTGTGTCCAGTTTTGGTCACCGGTGCTCAGGAAGGATATAATGGAACTAGAGAGAGTACAAAGGAGGGCAACAAAATTAATAAAGGGGATGGGAGAACTACAATACCCAGATAGATTAGCGAAATTAGGATTATTTAGTCTAGAAAAAAGACGACTGAGGGGCGATCTAATAATCATGTATAAGTATATAAGGGGACAATACAAATATCTCGCTGAGGATCTGTTTATACCAAGGAAGGTGACGGGCACAAGGGGGCATTCTTTGCGTCTGGAGGAGAGAAGGTTTTTCCACCAACATAGAAGAGGATTCTTTACTGTTAGGGCAGTGAGAATCTGGAATTGCTTGCCTGAGGAGGTGGTGATGGCGAACTCAGTCAAGGGGTTCAAGAGAGGCCTGGATGTCTTCCTGGAGCAGAACAATATTGTATCATACAATTAGGTTCTGTAGAAGGACGTAGATCTGGGGATTTATTATGATGGAATATAGGCTGAACTGGATGGACAAATGTCTTTTTTCGGCCTAACTATGTTACTATGACCAGAAATATCTCCGGGTGGCAGTAGAATTCCAAGGCGACCTCCTGCATCGACAATTTTAGTGCCTACTCTTCGGGGGGTGTCCCTACCATCCAAAATCTTTACCAAGATAGTGGCGGAGATGACATCCTACATAAGAGACACATGCTAATAGTACCATACCTAGACGACTTTCTAATAGTTGGAGACGCAGAAAAGACCTGTGCAATAGCTGTCAAACAAGTGTTCTCCATCCTAGCAAGATTAGGGTGGATAGTGAAAAGAAAAACAAGGCTCAAGCCTATTCCGATATTTTTGGGGCAACAGCTTGGACGCTATGCACCAGCAATACTTCCTTCCGATAGATAAAATTAAAAAAAATCTTGAATGTTCAGAAAAATCTGTCACAGTGAGAGAAGCCATATCCTTGCTAAGATCCTTGACAGCCACAATTCCAGCTGTGCAGTGGGCTCAGTTCCAGACAAGAAGTCCACAGTGGAATATCCTGACAATAACGGCAGCAATAGATCAGCTGGATTACAAATTTCAACTATCTACGAGAATTCTAGACACTCTGAAGTGGTAGACATATATGGAAACCCTCTTAAAAGGGGTCCCATGGAGAGTACAAAAACCAGCAGTGATTACCACGGATGCAAGTCCAAGAGGTTGGGGCGCCCACCTGGAGGGGCTTTATTTTCAGGGACTGTGGGATTCCAAAATAAAAAGCAATTCTTCAAACTTAAAAGAACTAACCACAATGAAAAAAAAAAACACTACAAGCAAGCTTGAGATGGGCTATAGGAAAGAACCTGGTGATTCTATCAGACAACAACACAACAGTGGCCTATTCAAATCGCCAAGGAGGAACCAGGTCAGATCAGTTAGTTAGAAGTAGAAAAAATACTTTCCATAGCAGAACAGAATTTTGTCTTTATCCCTTTCAAGCTAACATTTACAAGTACCAGAGAACATCGCCGATTTACCCAAGTCACCATTTGCTTAAAAAGGGAGAATGGGCTCTAAACTGGAGAATTTTTGAGGAAATTTTCTCGGCGTGAGGTCTTCTGGAGGTAGATTTATTTGCTACTAGGAAAAATTGCCAGGTAGAAATGTTTTATTCTCTGATTGGGATAGATGCACTTCTACAGAATGGGATTTTCACCTAGCGTATGCCTTCCCTCCTTTTCCCCTAATCCCCATGGTGTTAAAGAAAAGACGCAAGGACAAAGCCAGGGTATACTATTTGCCCTTCTGGCCAAAAAGGGCCTGGTTTACTTGGCGAAGGGTCATGTCAGTCTCAGACCCTTGGATCATACACGACAGTCCAGTGACCCACCGTCAAGTTTCCAGCTTTCACCTGACTGCCTGGAATTTGAAAGGGGATTATCAGCCAGAGGGTTCTCACAGAATTTAATTTCCACTCTCCTGTTGAGCAAAAAAAAAAGAAAAAAGTTACCTCTCAAGTTTAAAAAAAATCTTGAATAAATTTCTGAACTTTTTCTGTTCAAGCCATGACCACCCAAAGTCAGCTAGTGCTCATTTCAGAAATACTAGAATTTCTCCAAAAAGGGCTAGAGAGGCATTTTCACTAGCTCCTTTTAAAAGTTCAGGTGTCAGCTTTAGGGGCATTATTTGATCACAAGATTGCTGATCACCCATGGATACCTACTGTAGGTTCTTAAAAGCATCTTTTTCATCTAGACCAGTAGTCTGTCCTAGGGTAGCCCCCTAGGATCTTAATTTAGTTTTAAATGGTCTCACAAAGCTCCTTTTGAACCTATTTCATCCACTACTGAGGGTGCTTAGGCTAGGTTCACACTTGCGTTGTGCAGTTCGTTCAACAAATCCGTTAAACGGACTGCACCAACGCAAGTGCCGACTTTGGCACTGCGCTAGCGCAGATGGAGCATCTGCTAGCTCAATCTGCGCTGGGAGTGACGGACCCGGAAACGCTGCAGGCCGTGTCTCGGGTCCGTCACTCAATGACCGCACATCGCTAGCGCATGCCCATTGTGGGTGTGCGCTAGCGGTGCGTTCGCCATTACAAGTAATGGTGTTAACGGACTACATTACACCGCGTTATGCCGCGGTGTAACGTAGTCTGTTAAACGGGTTCACACAACGGAGTGTGAACCCAGCCTTACACTAAAGTCAGTACTGCTGGTGGCACTAACCTCAGCCAGGCAAGTGCATGAGTTACAGGTGATATTGGTCCACCCTCTTTTACAAACCTCCTGCAAGATAGAGTAATATTGAGGCCAGATCCAGCCTGTCTCCCAAAAGTAGGTTATCAATTTCACAAAAGTGAGGAAATCGTTCTTCCTTCATTTTGTGATAAACCAAATACCCAAGGGGAAAAAAAGTTTCACTCCTTGGATGTGAGATGTATCCTAAGATACCTTGAGGAAAGGAGTCAGTGGAGGAAGTCCTCGGCCATGTTTATTCTCTTCTATCTACACTTGCTAGATGGGTTTAGGATGACCATAACCGTAGCCTATTCTGCCTCTGACCACGATCCTCCTCAGGGTATTAGAGCGCACTCTACAGGGGCCATGGCTACCTCTTGGGCAGAAAGAGCTAATGCCTCAGTTACCCAAATCTGCAAGGCAGCAATCTGGTCTTCTCCTACCTCCTTTAAACACTACAGGTTGGATCCAGGACTCTGATCTTTCCTTTGGGAGAAAGGTTCTTTCAGCGGTGATCCCTCCCTAGGGATTTCTTCTATTTTAATCTCTCTGTGCGGTGCTGTCATGGTGAGGAAAAGATTATTATTACCCAACGGTAATCTGATTTTCCAGAACCATGACAACACAGTGCTACTCCTCCTCTCCACTATTTTTCTGGCGATAAAAGACTTTCTTCATGGTCATACTAAAAAACCCAAAGTGTGCATATAATAGTATATGGTAAAGGTTAATAGTAATAGTCACTTTGCATGAATATATGTCCTAATAAGCGGTTACCTCATACTCTGTAAACACGCCGGGGGAAGTGGAGACGTACCACCCCTTTTATTTTGGTAGGTTTCCTGTTCCTGGGGGCAGATACTCTCTCTTCTGTGTGCAGCATCGTCAAGGTTCTCAAAAAATCAAATTACTGGTAAACAATTATCATCTTTGTGGTTTGTAATCATAAATGAGCTGAAAAAAATTACTTTATGTGGCAGATCTAGCTCCCTTTTTTTTTTTTAAAGAATCACTCCCATCAGCTTTTTATCCTCTTAATTGCAGTCATCATATTATACAGCATTGTGCACTTATAATTGCTCATTTTGCCTTTCTACCCAGTTAATTCTTTTTTTCTATTAGGCCTATAACATCACGTGATTAAAAATTGAGTAACTTCTAAGCTTTATGTAGTAACCGGAGGTCAATTTCCTCTGTGCAAGTAATGACTGCAAAAGTTCCCAGCAGGGTGAAGGGGAGCAGCTGGGTCAGGAGATGAAGAGGGGAATGATAAATGCAGGGACAAGAGACTTCCTGTTTCTACATAGAGCTAAGAATTATCTGGGTAGAAAGGCAAAATGAGCAATTGTAGGTACACAGTGTGCTATAGAATATGATCATTGCAATATATTAAGAATAAAAACTTTGATGGGAATGCTTCTTTAATCAACATAGGTACACACAATGTTTTTTTTTTCGGAGAAAAAAAATCATCAGTTTTTTGAGAAAAATCCAATTTAGAATTTTTTTTTTTATCCTCTACACTGGTGCACATACAATTAAAAGCGAAATGGTGCAAAAATGTATCCAAGCCCAATTAAAAAAAAATTGTATCCCAAAATATAAGCATTCATTTAAGTAGGCAAAATTGATCACAAAATTAACCATGAAGCAGGTTGTCTGGTCTGAAGATATAAATCTGCACGTTGTGAGGATTCTCTGGTGCTGGCGGTCACACGACTACAAGTATGTGATTTGCATACTTCTAGCCACAGTCTGACTAGACATGCTGGGCTTCTCCATACAAGTGAACTGATAGAAGCAGAGCATGTCTAGTCGGCACGTTGCTATAGGTTTGCAAATCACATAGTTGCGGTCATGTGACTGCTTGTATTGGCAAAACCAGTGAATCGTGACAGTGTACAAATCACACGCGGTGAGGACTCCGAAGTCTGCAGTCACCACCTATCTAACAATCTCTGAATAATTGGATGACCACTGGGATACTATCAGAGTATTTTCCCATTTCGCCTCCCCCTCGCATACCCATAGACTTGCATTGCCAATTTTGATGTGTCAGACCCCATCCATTATTATAGGTACGAGTGCTATCAGTGACAAACATAAATAACAGTTGTATGTTAAAAATAGGTCTGAATGAGCCCTAATTAGAAGAGTGGACAACACCTCTAATCTCCAGGCATGACGTTACATCGACGAAACCCCGACATGTTGATGAGGCTTGGCCAACTGCACAAGAAAACAGTTTCCTAAACCTCAAAACACAAGTAACACACGCACTGCTTATCGGAATCTACTGCGAAATAAGGGGGTGTACAAGTAAAAATGCCTGTCAAGTCTTTGGGGAGGTTCCCACATCTGATGCCGTTTTCCATCCAGGAGGTCTGTAGTATAATATACAGTACCAGCCAAGATGACATTTCAACAAATTGGATTAGGGATATTTTTCTGAGCATAAATTGACCTGTGGTGTAGATTTTTAAAATCTGTCACCTGTCAGTTCCCTGTAAGGATTTTACCCTTTACAATGGAATAGGTAAAATCTCTACTAAAATCGCAAGAAAATCTTCATCCAACACACGCAGATTTTGTTACAGATGAGCTGCAGTAAGATCCGCACTAAATATGCAACGTGTGAACTCATCTTTTCAGATTGAAGTGTTTCATATGCTAGAATAAGACATTGGCACATGTATGGGAACAAGTGTGACATCAGAGGTACTCCAGAGGCAATGTCATATGGATCCCTAAAGCATTCAACTATCTCGGTGAGTCCATAGAAGACTATTCAATTGGGGAAACGGTCCACGGCCAACTTATCAGTGGATGTCTCTGTGATCATACATTTAGCACTTACCCTATGTATAGGTTGTTTCCAAATCCAGAGACCAGGTCAGCAGTCCACGGCAGCCACACCACAACCGTGAACTTCCTACTATCTGCGTCCCATGTGCCTCTTCTGGTTAGTTTACCCTGTGATGTCAAGATGCTTACCAATCAGAAGAGCCGCCCGAAGATAGAAGGATCACAGTGCTATGGTCTGGCTGCTGGGGACTAGTGATGTGACCACTGGACCAGGTTCCTGCAAACTGTTTTGCTTAAAGTGGTTGTCCTAAGACAAAGTGCATTTTAATCAATAGAGCTTGGAATAATAAAAAGTTCCACAATTGGATGTGTTATAAAAAATGTTCCTAGGCTGAGATAATCTTATAAATGTGCCCCTGCTATATACTGTTATTTGCTGTGTCCGACCATGCAGAGAGTTGCTCCAGTTCATTGTCGGCACAGCCCAATGCTCCTGGTCAGGGAGGAGGGAGCATAAAGTACCGTACATACTCGAGTATAAGCCGAGACCCCTAATTTTGCCACCAAAAACTGGGAAAACTTAATGACTCGAGTATAAGCCTAGGGTGGGAAATGCAGCAGCTATCGGTAATTTCAAAAATAAAAATAGATACCAATAAAAGTAAAATTAATTGAGACATCAGAACGTTAAGTATTTTTGAATATCCATATTGAATCAGGAGCCCCATAAGATGCTCCATACAAAATACACCCAATATAATGCTCCATAAACTTTATTTTGGGCCCCATAAGATGCTTCATACAAAAATATGCCCCATAAAATGCTGCACAAAGGTTGATTATGGCCCCATAACATGCTCCATAGAAACATTTGCCCCATATAATGCTGCACAAAGGTTGATTATGGCCCCATAAGATGCTCCATAGAAACATTTGCCCCATATAATGATGCACAAAGGTTGATTATGGCCCCATAAGATGCTCCATAGAATATTATGTCCCATATGCTACTGCTGCGATTAAAAAAAATGACACTCACCTCTTGTCCTGAGCAGGCGGGGACACCGGCACTTGCAATATTCACCTGTACCCGTTCCACCGCCGTGCGCCGCTGTCTTCCAGGCTCTGCAGTGACTGCAGAGGGCGTGCACACTAAACACGCCTCCGCGATGTTCTCTGGCGCCAGCAGTTTGTTCCTGTGTTGAGCGGTCACTGCGTACTGCTCATTAAACTAATGAATATGTGCTCCACCCCTATGGGAGTGGAGTCGCGTCCATATTCATTACTTTAATGAGCGGTACCACGTGACCGCTGAACACAGGAACAAACTGCCAGCACCAGAGACCATCGGAGAAGCAGGGACATGCAGAGACACGCCAGGAGCAGGTGAGTATGATGTGACAGCTGCCGCTCCACCTCTCCCGCCGATCTCCTGGGACAATGACTTGAGTATAAGCCGAGAGGGGCACTTTCAGCCTAAAAAAATGGGCAGAAAATCTCGGCTTATACTCAATTATATATGGTACTTATGATAAGTGAGTATACAGATGAAACATCATGATCTCTTTTTTGCTTCTTTATTACACATATCCCTGCCTGTTTTATCACAGGAGTGAATGTTTCCAGTTCTCGGAGTTTACCATAAATCAAGCCAGCGACAATGAATCTCCAGAGGCCGCTGAGCTTATATGTCATGGACATGACTTACGATAAACTCATGACTGATGAGTAGGCAGAAACACTACTGTGATAAAACAGACATGGAAAGATGTTACAGCAGAAAGTAGCAGCTGTGATTCACTGCTATTTTGTTAGGTTGTTCTCACTCATCACAAATGACTTACTTTCTTGGCAGGCCAGAAGCTATGGTATGTACCGACCATGATCTGGAGCGGCTCTGCATTGTCAGACACAACCACTACACAGTACATAGCAGGGAAACATAAGATTATCTTAGCACAGAAAATTGTGGATGTCATTGCTATCCTAAGATATATTAACTAAATATACTTTGTGGAAAAACCTCTTTAACCTGAGCTGTGTGTAAATGGTATAGGTTCAACACTAGAGTTAAGTTTCAATAACGCAAGATCTACAGTATATGCCACTGATCGGTTTTGTAGCATTGAAATGTAGACAGGTGAAATCCCAAATTGCCATCTGAATGGAATATGCATAGTGTGTCACAAGCTGACAAATGACCACTGTTTGATCCGACCATTTTACATGTGAATACACAACTGATAAAGTCTGGACAGAAGGTAGGATTCAACAAGGATGTGCCAGAATTTGAGTTTTCTTTAAGGGCAGCAAATTTAGAAAACAAATTAAACTTTAATTATGTCATATAAAAGCTACACGCCAAGTCTTCTTTGACTCCGCGTGAGAGGAGACCGTCTTCGTTCATCAATCCCCAAAGTTCAGGTTCTGCTAAAGCTGGTGAAAACCAGAAGGAAATGGACCTGGATTTAAATTCCAGACCTTTATATATTCCAGGAGCCAACATTGTGTTCTCTATAAAAGTTCCATTTCTTTTGATCATTTATAGGGTTATATGAATGTTTTACTATGATCCTACTAGTTTCACCCATTCCGGTTAATTCAGGGTGGGACATCCACATTATGGAATGCAACTGGGGACCACATGGACTCGTGTGCACTACACGTGTAAGGAAGCCATATAGACGGATATTGGCTTGTCGCATTGAGCCATCATTTATGTATTCTGTGCATGACACAATGAGCCCTTCACCAGGATAGATGTTGGACATTAGTTTTATTGGTTTTACACAGGACATCGTCTTCTTCTTCCTCTACAGTTTCCTTTAACGTCTTTTTTTAACCGTCCTAGGATTATACCTGTAGAATATAAACAAAAAAAACAATTTACAATGTAATACAGAATAATAACCTACTGCAAATATAAGATCGTCAATAAAACACTTGGGCCTCCTCTCAGGAGAGTACAACATGCTGTTCTCACCAATCAAGGGGTTCGGGAGACCATTTTTTTGGGAACTAGAGACTGAAATCCTTGTGTCAGTCTTACCAAACTTCAGGGGAAGTTGTGACACTGACCTTCTAAGTATGGTCCCTGCAATCAGTTGCTTCAGAGTGGTAAATTGCTAAATAAATCAGAAAGGTTTTTTTTTTAAGTTCAGTTTTATAAAATCAACGATCTTGTTAATATTTGATTTATTTTTTAATTTATTTAGATTGTTTTGTTGTCCGCTGTGAAGACTTGTTAATATTTCCTATAAAGTGGCCAAAGTGTGTGTTAAAGATGCACACAAGCAACTTACCACTTTATCCCTTCCTTGTCTCATTTTCTTGATCAGTATAACCATGTCCTCTTATTTGGCCAGAATTCCCTGCCACCTGTTTGACGTTTGTCCATAATTTGGCTGCGGATTGGGGGACGTGTGATGAGATGCGTCACTCAACCTCCTCTATTGGGGTGTAAGGGATAATGTTTCTGCTTGTGGAGAGTGACAAGCCAAGCCAGGCATGCCAGAGTGAGAAGACTTAAAGCCATTCATGCTCCTTTGGTAAGTCATATTTTGCCTCCTCCATCAAAACTGAGCCTGCGCTAGATTCTCGATGGTGCAAGGCTGCATGGGGAAAAAAAAAGCTTCCAAAAACTCTTACGGAAAAAGAAGCTTCTGGGCTTGAAAAAAAATCATTCATTTTGAATGTCTTAAAAAACTGCGTTTGCACATAGCCGAATTATCACGTATGTTGAGATTGCCTATACAAATAATGTAGAAGCTGAACTATAGTGGGGGCAGCATATTTTATAGCTGTACCCCTGGCAGCCCCTCTGGCTGATTCGATATGTGCAGTGGTCACTGTGCAGGGAGGGGGAGAAGGTGAGCTGTAACCATTATTGTGAATGGGGTCATCCTGTATATTGAGGGGCTGTGATTATCAGGACGATAAAGAGATGATTAATGAAAAGTGATCTCCACAGAGCAAGAAATGTTCAGTATAAAAAAGTCAAAGTTTCATGATTATTATTTTTTTTAAGTACCGTACATTTAACATATACATTTGTGTGAAAGAACAGGTCATTTTCTGATTGTATATTTCTTTCTAAATGATTTAAGACAGCACATTACTATTTTTTTATCAGTATTTTTCAATGGAAGAAAAGTTCCTTTTCTGTGTTGACCCCACCTTACGGTACAAGTAATTTATTGACTGATTTATTTTGGAGAGGAATAAAAAAACAACCAATTTCTTAAGTTTTTTTTTGTAATTTCCTTAATTTCTGCCCTGCTATGAGGGGTAAATATTGGATTAACTTTATTATCCAAACATTACAATTTCAGTTTTATTTATTAAGGTATATAGAACTATTTTTTTTTCTTAAAAGCTTGCTTTTTTTTTTTTATTCAACTTAATTTCACCTTTTTTGGGGGGTTAGGCAGGGGGATCCTGCTATTGTTTGGTCAGTTATGTAATGCTTTGCACATGGTTTGGTGTTACAGGCACTCTATTAGGCCACCAAGAATACAAATGGCAAAACTTAGTCTTTGTTAAGCTCCTGACTTCCATGAACTCCCATCGGCACCCCACGGTCATGATGTCAAACACTAATAAGCCTCCTCCCTTTGTTAAATCCCTTGGAAGCCGCCTGAAAAATGGACCAGTCTATACTTTGAACCAGTTTGCAGCTTTCGAAGCCTGAGGCCATGTGCACATGTGGTCTTTTAGGCGCCAAGTTTGCCCAGGCAAAGCTGCTTCAGGAAAACGCTAGCTGTCAGGGGTCTCTCCTCTATACTGTCAAGTATGGAGCGCAGGCAGCTATACAGTGGCTTGCAAAAATATTCACTCCCTAGGCCTTTTTTCGTGTTTTGCTACCTCACAACCTGGAATTTCCCTGGGTTTACACGTAAATAACATGCCTACTGTGAACATTTTGTTTACTTTTTTTGTGAAGCAAATAACAAATCAAACATCAGTGTGCATAACTATTCACCCGCATAAAGTCAGTACTTTGTAGAGCCTCCTTTTGCAGCAATTACAGCTACAACTTTGGATAAGTCTCTATGAGCTTTCCACATCTGGCCACTGGGATTTTTGCCCATTCCTCAGGGCAAACTGCTCCAGCTCCTTCATGTTAGGTCTGTTTCACACGTCAGTGGCTCCGATACGTGTGGTGACACTCACACACGTAGACACATCAAAATAAATGTGTCTCTGCACATGTCAGCATGTTTTGACGGACAGTATGTCCGTGTGCAAAACACGGAGACATGTCCGCGTTTCTCCGGCAGCACGGTCCGCAAAGCTTCCCGCACACGTGCACACGGAGAACAGTGTGCACTCTCCTCCGTGTGCACGTACCGCCGCAGGAGAAACAGCGCTACAGTTAAGCGCTGTCCCCTGCTTTTGGTGCTGAAACCGGCATTCATTTCTTCTCCCCAGCAGCGTTCGCTGGAGAGAAGGAATGAAAAATCAAGTTTTTTTTGTTAAAAATAAAGTTTGGGGTCACCTCCCGCCTCCCACCCCCCGTGCGCCCGCCCGCTTGCAGAGAAATACTCACCCAGCTCCCGCGATGCCTCCTCTCAGCGCCGGCAGCCTGTCCTGTGTGAACGGTCCCTAAGGGAGGTGGAGCCGCATATTCATCACTGTAATGAGCGGTACCACGTGACCGCTCACACAGGACAAGCTGCCGGCGCTGAGAGGAGGCATCGCAGGAGCTGGGTGAAGTATTTCTCAGCTAGGGGGCGGGCGATGACCCCAAACTTTATTTTTAACAAAAAAAAAAACTTGATTTTTCATCCCTTCTCTCCTGCAAGCGCTGCTTTCAGCTGAGCACATCCCTTCTCTCCTGCAAGCGCTGCTTTCAGTCGAGCAGGACAGAAGGGATGAATGCCGGCTTCAGCACCACACGCAGGGGACAGCGCTGTCTCTCCTGCACGGTCCGTGTGGTCCTCAGGCAGCACACGGCTGCCGCATGTGTGCCACACTGATGTGCCACGTGAGCACACGGATAACTCCGGTACAGATTTCTCCGGTACCGGAATTATCTGGACGTGTGAGACTGGCCTTAGGGGATTTCCTCTGTTCAAGTCTGACCACAGATTCTCAATTGTATTAGAATCTGGGCTTTGACACAGCCACTCCAAAACATTTACACGTTTCCCCTTAAACCACTCGAGTGTTGCTTTAGCAGTATGCTTTGGGTCATTGTCTTGTTCGAAGGTGAACCTCCACCCAATCTCAAATCACTGAGAGACTGAAACAGGTTTTACTCAAGAATATCCCAATATTTTGCACCATCCATTTTCCCCTCAACTCAAACCATTTTCTCTGTTGCCGATAACCATCCCCACAGAATGATGCTGCCACCATATTTCACTCTGGGGATGGTGCTCTTGGGGTGATGAGCTGTGATGGTTTGGCGCCAGATATAGCGTTTACCTTGGTGGCCAAGAAGTTCAATTTTGGTCTCCTCTGACCACAGCACCATACTCCATACATTTGGGGAGTCTCCACATGTCTTTCTCAGACTCAAAACAAGTCGTAGAATTTTTGTGTGCAAGTAAAAAAAAATTCTGCCCACTCTTCACTATGTCACCTCTATGGAGTGTACGGCAGGGGTGTCAAACTGCATTCCTCGAGGGCATCAAATCATGCGTTTTCAAGATTTCCTTAGCATTGCACAAGGTGCTGGAATCATTCTCTGCAGGTGATTAAATTATCACCTGTGCAATGCAAGGAAATCCTGAAAACATGACCCGTTTGCAGCCCTCGAGGAATGCAGTTTGACACCCCTGATGTATGGCTTATTGTGGTTGTATGGACAGATACATCCAGTCTCTGGTTCAGAACTGTGCAGCTCCTTCAGTGTTACCTTTGGTCTCTGTGCTGCCTCTCTTGATTAATGCCCTCCTTGCCCGGGCTGAGTGTTTTTGTGGGCAGCCCTCTCTTGGCAGGTTTGTTGTGGTACCATGTTGTTTCCATTTGATGATAATGGATTCGATGGTGCTCCGGGTATCATCAGTGACTGGGATATTTTTTTTTATTTTTATAACCCAACCCTGACTTGTACTTCTCAACAACTTTGTCCCTGACTTGTTTGGTAATCCCCTTTGTCTTCATGGTGTTTGGTTAGTGGTGCAGCCTCTGTGGCCTTTAAGAAAAGGTAAAAAGTGTGTATATTGACAGACCATGCGATACCTAGACTGCACACAGGTGAACTTCCTTTCATTAAGCATGTGACTTACGAAGGTAATTATTAGCACCAGAAATGTTTAAGGGATAGGAAAATAATAATAATAATAATTTTATTTATATAGCGCCAACATATTCCGCAGCGCTTTACAAATTATAGAGGGGACTTGTACAGACAATAGACATTACAGCATAACAGAAATACAGTTCAAAACAGATACCAGGAGGAATGAGGTCCCTGCTCGCAAGCTTACAAACTATGGGGAAAAGGGGAGACACGAGAGGTGGATGGTAACAATTGCTTTAGTTATTCGGACCAGCTATAGTGTAAGGCTCAGGTGTTCATGTAAAGCTGCATGAACCAGTTACCTGCCTAAGTATGTAGCAGTACAGACACAGAGGGCTAATACTGCATAAAGTGTATGAGAACATGATGCGAGGAACCTTTTTTTTTTTTTTTTTTATTATAAATAGGCCACACAGGGATCGTTAGGTTAATGCATTGAGGCGGTAGGCCAGTCTGAACAAATGAGTTTTTAGGGCACGCTTAAAACTGTGGGGATTGGGGATTAATCGTATTAACCTAGGTAGTGCATTCCAAAGAATCGGCGCAGCACGTGTAAAGTCTTGGAGACGGGAGTGGGAGGTTCTGATTATTGAGGATGCTAACCTGAGGTAATTAGCGGAGCGGAGGGCACGGGTAGGGTGGTAGACTGATACCAGGGAGGAGATGTAGGGTGGTGCTGAGCCATGGAGTGCTTTGTGGATGAGGGTAGTAGTTTTGTACTGGATTCTGGAGTGGATGGGTAACCAGTGTAATGACTGGCACAGGGTAGAGGCATCGGTGTAACGGTTGGTGAGGAATATGATCCTGGCTGCAGCATTCAGGAGAGATTGGAGCGGGGAGAGTTTTGCAAGAGGGAGACCGATTAGTAGAGAGTTACAATAGTCCAGACGAGAATGAATAAGTGAAACAGTCAGAGTTTTTGCAGAGTCGAAATTAAGAAAAGGGCGAATTCTAGAAATGTTTTTGAGATGCAGGTAAGAAGAGCGAGCCAGTGATCGGATGTAGGGGGTGAATGAAAGGTCAGAATCAAGGATGACCCCAAGGCAGCGGGCATGTTGCTTTGGAGTAATGGTGGAACCGCACACGGAGATGGCAATGTCAGGCAAAGGTAGGTTAGTAGAGGGAGAGAACACGAGGAGTTCAGTTTTTGACAGGTTTAGTTTCAGATAGAGGGAGGACATGATGAAAGGGGGTGAATACATATGCACATGCCAATTTTTAGCTATTTCATTGTATAAATTTAATTTATGCCCATATTATTCTCACGTCACCAACTTAGACTATTTCGTGCTGATGTATCACACACAAAAACAGGATTACAAAAATATTTCAATACAGATTGTGATGTTACAAAATAGGTAAAAAGCCAAAGGGGATGTGTGTGTGTGTGAATACTTTCGCAAGCCATTGTAAGTTGCTCGGAGGAGCTTCTTTTAACTCATTTAGTGTTTCTGAACCCTGAAGCAGTTAAAATAAATGACACAAGATGGAACTTGTGCACAGCAACGTCGTCGTGACACTGCTGTGCATGATGTTCATTTTACGGGACGTTTTTCAGGCAGATTATTCTGGGCGGAATCTACCTGAAATAGACGTTTTGTGCGCAAAGTCTGAGGCCTTTAAAAGAAGATCAAAACCACTGAAGTCGTTCTGACATTGCAGTGCATACGTATGTCCGTTCTTCTTCGCATTCTTTAAGGGCTTTTTCAGGCAGATTTCACAGCGGAACGGCCTGAAAAAAAGGTCATGTGCACATACTGTAAGATGTTACATGGCTGTGATCAAAGGCTTTTGAGCCCAAAAGATGTTACATGGCTGTGATCAAAGGCTTTTGAGCCCAAAAGGGGGTAAGGAGATGAATGTTACATACGATGTCAAGATAAAGGGGGGCTTGTTACAAATTTTGCACTAGGGGCTTAGAGTCAACTTTCACCCCATTAGACAATGCAACGAGCTCCATCTATTAGCTTTAGGCAGGAGGTGCACAACATTTTTGATAGTACTGGCATCTATTTTGGGATGAAAATGTCACCTCCTGACCCCCTATAGAAATGACTATAGCGTATACCCGGGAAGGAAACAACCTTTAATGACAATCACCAGCGTTCTGCATAAAGACAACCATGGAGAAATGTCACAGATGAGCTGCGTCGCATACAATAAGTGATTAAGCATTTGCCCATTTGCTAAGCTCTACTTGCTTAGGTCGGGACATGCAGCGGCCAAATTGCATCATCTCTTAAGTGGGAATATAATTGTTGCCGGCTGTCGTTTCCAAGCAACTCCTGATTATCCTTCATACGCGACAGGAAGGCAAAAAAGCAAACAAACCGCTGAAAATAACCTGCCGTGCAGCTCCGCGGCGGCTACCACCGGAGCCCACTGCAGGGTGCACAGCCACAATCAGGGCTTTATTGTCTCACCGCCGCTTCCTTACTTCTGGGATATAATTGCCTTTTGCCATGACGATGACACGCAACCCGGATTATGCTTCACACTTAATGCCCGGATACAGTTTATCATGCTGCCCAGATGCCACTCACACGAAAGGGCGCTATCAGCTACGAGTCTGCCCGGAGTTTCTCAACATTTTGCGCCTTTGATGTGTAAAAATAAAATCTTTATTACTAAATAATTAATTGATATTAAACTCCAATATCTAAATATTTCTGATGATACACACCTGACAAATTAAGAAAGCATCACTTAGACATTTATGGGCACAAGCAGTTTTATGCAATTTTCTGTCTAAATTGATTTTTTCGTAAATAAAAAAAGCAGAAAAATTGATATTAGTGGCTAAAAGCGTAACTCAAACAGAAAATTAAATACACCGCACCTCCTTAAATTATTCAGAGTCTATACATACCAACTAGGTCTACATTTTACATAACTTTCTATAGTCAGCAGAACCGAAGAGAACAAATATTTGGTTTTATGCCGGAAAAATAAAACCTGCCATGTGTCACTCTAAATAGCAATAATTGCAAGTATCCTCGCGATTCTGAGATGGTTTTTCTTTTTATGAAATATTTCTATTTATATTAATAGAAAATTTAGCTCAATAAAAAATGTACAATATGATTACTTTATGTTGCCATCATTTGATATATGTACATTTTATATAGTGTGTGTGTATATATATATATATATATATATATATATATATATATATATATATATATATATATATATATATATATATATATATATATATATATATATATATATATACACACACACACACACATTACATACCTTGTGGTATACGGAGGTAGAAAAAATAGGAACACTGTCTCTTTAAATCTTGGTTGGTTTATTATAAGACAGTATAAACCAACACAAGGGGAAAAATAAACACAGCCCTTCAGGCTAAAGCAGAAAACAACAAAGAAAACAAAACGCTGCAACACAGTCTGTACTTATGCGGGGTGGCACCCCGCTCTAGAGCAACACAGGTTCAGTCTGTCCTCTACAAGACACAAAAAGCCACTGGAGACTCCTCTCTCCAGTCTAGTTGAACCCAGGTTGCCTGTATTGCCCATTTACTTAAACCCCAGACCATGTGACTCTCTCCATCATGTGACTGACCACATGATCATGACATCACACAGGATCCGGCAGCTGCCGGTGGAGATAAAGTGGACCTCCTCCCTCCCACTCTATGAAGGGCCACATGAAACCAGCCCATTATGCAGCTTTAGACTAACCCTCACAACACATAGCGTGCTGGAGGAAATTACTAGCCGGTTTCATATCACGGACGCCATTAAGCGCAGTGGCACATATCTCTCCTCTATTATCTTACCAGTGACTTTGTCACAACATATATACATACACTTAGCCTTTTGCACTCAATCCTAAAGGCAGCAGCCGGGATCACACTTCTGTACACTGATGCCTCCACCTTGTGCCAGTCATTGCACTGGTTGCCCATCCACTAGACTCCAATATGAACTTATCACTCTCACCCATGAAGCTCTCTACAACTCTGCAGCACCCTACATCTCCTCCCTCATCTCCATCTGCCTACCTAGCCATCCTCAGACCTAAAACGATCATTCTTTATAATCTGAACCTCCCAGTCCTGTCTCCAGTACTTCTCTTGTGCTGTACCGTTGTTCTGGAATGCACTACCCCAGATAATCCGGTTAATACCCAGTGTAGCCCTCTGTATCTGTACTGTACACACACTGGCTGGTGACCGATTCATGCAGTAATAATTCAATGCCCCTATTTACTGATGTCTGGACCATATACGACAAGCGCTGTATTCTTACCTTTTGTGTCTCCCCCATTTCCTCATAAATTGTAAGCAGCAGGACCCTCACTGCTCTTGGTATCTGCTGATGTATGTGTCACTCTGTAATGTCTGATATTATCTGTACATGTAAAGTGCTGTGAAATATCTTGGCACTATACAAATGATTGTTATTCTCTTGAAATTCCAGTTGCTTGGCTTTATTTTACTGCAATCTTCACACTTTTACCCTCCTAGTTTACAGCGCACTTCTGAATCTATCTTTCCTACCTCGGGGTCGGGCCTCTCTGACCTTTCCCGGCGCCTGCGCACTGCAGTACTTTGCTCTGCCCTCAACAGGACAAACAAAGTACGCCTGCGCCGGTGCCGCGGCGTGAAGACCAGAAGAGGACATCATGGAATGAAGATGGGAGGCCCCGGACCGGACCTGAGACGGCCATCGGACCTGGATCGCAGCGGTTCCGCCCCTGGGTGAGTATAATCTAACGTCTTTTTCTCCTCTTTCAGGTTACATCGGGGCTTATCTACAGCATTACAGAATGCTGTAGATAAGCCCCTGATGACGGTGGGCTTACCTCACCATCGATTTTGGGGGTGAAAGGTTCCCTTTAAAACACAAAGTTACTGTCATTAACCCCTTCCTTTCTTTAGACCACCACGTTGTCTAACTGTGGTATAATTTCCTAGTCTGGAAAAGTTGGCTATGATGGGATAGGATCATGACCGGTATGTAAAGAGCGGAGCTGTTTTCCATTAATAACGAAGGCAGGAAATCCCATCAGCGGGTCACCGACTGTTCCCCCATCCTTGCCAGCACACGATTGTTAATCACAATGGCAGCTGCATAGCACACATGACAAGTAACCCTGTGGAACGTATATTACAGACTTTCCCAGATCAATGTTATTTGCAAAGAAATTAGTGAAAAGTGATTTTACACACACAAAAACCAAACCAAAACAAAAGAAATAAGTCAACCCAGAAACATGTCTGGAAAATACATGAAATAAGACACAGGCTCGGGGCTCAGTTATTGGAGTAATGGTGCAGAGCAGCAGCAAACATCCACATAAGGGAGAACCCAGAAGTAAAATGGGTTCTGGTCCAACAGCTGTAGCTTATTTATTGGATGTAAAAAATGTCCTGTAGTATCAGTGCTGGCGCCCCAATTATCATAGCAATGGTGCTGGGTCATCCCGGTCTACTGGATACAATGAGAAGATTTTGTGTTCCAATAAAGCGACATAATTCTCCAATCCCGCACCTGTCAGCGACTGTCTGCAGCAGCAAGAATGCGTCACCCCATACTAAGTAACTACGCTAACCACCACTTACTCCTGTGGTCATGTGTAAGGGGAAACACATTTTTATAGTTTTATAGTTAACCATTTACAGCAGATTTCAGCAATTGTAGAGGGAATCCGTCAGTAGCCTTTTGCTATGTAATCTGAGAGCACCATGATGTAGGGAAAGAGACCCCAATTCCAGCGATGAGTACCTTACTGCGCTACTTTTATTTTGTGTTTTATCAGAAGGAGATTATCACTACAGGACTACTTGTCTCGTGCCATGTAGTCCTCCTGCTCTGAATAACCCCACCCCCATCACCGATTGGCTGCTTTCTGTGTACACTGTGCATAGGCCGAATGTTGCCAATCAGTGGTGTGGGTGGGTTACACACAGCTCAGCATTTAGAGAACTGAGAGATCTGCAGTAGAAAAAATGGTTTTATCAAAACTGCAGCAAGCGGCCCAGTCAGTGATACATCATTGTAATCAGGGTCTCCGCCCCTACATCATGCTGCTCTCAGAATATATGGCAAACACCTGCTGAAAGATTCCTGCTAAGAGTGGAAAACAGATTCACAATATTCAACAAATATCTCACATGTAAAAACCCTAGACATAATTTCCACCAGGGTTTGGATTTGCTGTGGATTTTTTCAGCAACAAAATCTGTAGTAAACGGCATGGATTCTTTTTTTTTTTTTTATTCCCTTGTTTTTTAATGGTCTCCAATAATGTTTTAACCTACTTATCTTAGTTACATAGGTTGAATTAAGACCTAGGTCCATCAAATTTCAACCTTTTATCTCATGTTCTGCGTATGCCGGATTTTCCTGTTTGCATTAATGTCATATGCCCGGAGGACCCCTTTATGCTACGGAAATAATTCACACAGATCTATGTTGTGCAGGGATTTATATGGGTTATGTGTCCGTAAAATCAATGAAGACGGCTACCATCAGCCACTGCCTGACCGCACATAGGAAAATCATTACAAGATATGGAAAGGGGACGTGCCTTCCTGGCATGGATACCCTTCATGCTGCGCGGTCATTTTCCAGTTGAAGAATTAAGAGGGTCAGCCAGAATGTGCTTAAAAGGTGGAAGAATTGTTATTGGACTTGATGTACTAGGCTAGGGGGGCTTATTAACACCACCACAAATTCCTGGGTCTTGTGCCTGGAAATAACGGCGTCACTTACGCTATGGTCGGGCAGGGGATTGCTACACGGACACACATTGACAGGACTTACCTGAAGAGGTCATCGGCGAGGGACTGCTCTCTGGCTTGTTGAGTTTGCTCCTATAAAGAAAAGTAATCTTATGCTGTAAATGCACATCGTGAGGAGACCGGACATTAGGCTGGGCGACAATACCTTTTATTAGGCTGCAGTCACCGCAATACAAGTCAAAAAGTCAGTGCTGTCACCTGTCTAGTGGC
Organism: Ranitomeya imitator; assembly: GCF_032444005.1. Classification (NCBI taxonomy): domain Eukaryota; kingdom Metazoa; phylum Chordata; class Amphibia; order Anura; family Dendrobatidae; genus Ranitomeya; species Ranitomeya imitator. The sequence continues at coordinate 481,689,845 of NC_091287.1, forward strand.
AGGGGTTGATGATAAGGTGTTATCTCAGCATGCTCGGGTGCAGAGTGTCTTCGGCGTGCTCGAATAATATGTTTGAGTCCCCGCTGCTGCAGGGATTACCTGTATGTTCGGCAATCTGTGCATGTGTTGGGCTGTCAAGACATGCAGCAGCAGGGACTCCACCATACTTTTCAAGCACGCTGAAGACACTTATCACCCGAGCGTGCTCAGGTAACGCCTTATCGGAGCAGGTTCGCTCATCACTACCGTAGATCTCACTTTATAAGTCCATTTCTCTGTGTTGAGTAAAACAAATATATATTTCACAAAAGGCCTGTAAGTGACAAACAGCTCAGCCTTCCGCTTTTTGCATTTCCCTTTTCACGCTCCTTACCTCCATTTCCTGCCGTAACCACTGCTCTAATTCAGAATTCTTCTTCCTGTCGTGAGCGATTAAATCCGAGCCTCCGATGATGTGAGGCAAGCTCCCAGCCCCTGGGTATGCTATCTGTAACATGGAGAGCAATGCTGCATGAGGGGTCTACAGTGTCCTGCATGGAAAGATCACGTTATCCTCCATTGTCAACGCTGTGTGCGCACTGCGGTCAACTCCTTCCCCTAGAAAAAGAAGATCTGAACAAAGCTGGCAACAAGCATGGAATCCTCCTGTAGCGCCCTCACAGGGGATATCACGTATTACACAATGTCTGTGGCAGTCAATGGGCTGTCAGTGTAATGTACAGGACGGCCAGGTCCTCCAGAGACAGAGACAAGCTCTGTAGTCTCTTCCGATGACACTAGTTTAAGACTATGGCGCGCAAGATCAAATCTCAGACAAATTTGTTGAAGTCACACAAAAATGACCCCATAATGCCAGATCACCTTCAGGTTGTATTAGTCTACATCACTAGAGATGGGCGAACCCGAACAGTAAAGTTCTGTGTTTGTACCGAACACCTACTGTTTGGGCACGGACACCGAACACGGACTTGACCAGGAAGTCCGTGTTACTGTTCAGGTTCGGCTGCCCGAACACCGGGTGTTTGTTGTGCTGTCGTGTGCATGGCAGAGTGGTAAACACCGCTTCTGATCGGCGGTTCCCACGCTGTCAGAAGATAGGGAGCGCTAAGCTGTGATCGGAGGTATAAAGTTTACCTTCGGACACAGGCATCAGATGATTGGACAACGGCTCCCATCATCCGAAACCTGCTGTCGCTAATAACAGCAAGAACAGGAGCAGCGGATGTGTGGATTCATCTGCCACTCCTGCACTATAAATAATTGAAAAAAAACAGTGTGGGTTCCCCTGTATTTTTGTTAACCAGCCAGGCAAAACTCACAGCTGGGGGCTGCAACCCTCAGCTGTCAGCCGCATCAAGAATGGTTATGAAGAATAGAGGGGTCCCCACTGTTTTTTTAAATTTAAATAATTAAAAAAAAAACGGCGTGGGGTCCCTCCACTTTTCACAACCAACCTTGCTAAAGCAGACAGCTGGGGGCTGGTATTCTCAGGCTGGTAAGGGGCCATGGATATTGACCCCCCCAGCCTAAAAAATAGCAGCCTGCAGCTGCCCAGAAAAGGCACATCTAATAGATGCACCAATTCTGGCCCTTTGCCTGGATCTTCCCACTTGCTTTGTAGTGGCGGCAAGTGGGGTAATAGTGTGTGGGGGGGGAGGGGTTGATGTCACCTTTGTATTGTCAGGTGACATCAAGCCCTGAGGTTAGTAATGGAGAGGCGTCTATAAGATGCCCCTCCATTACTAACCCCGTAGTCACATTGTATAAAAACACAGACACCCAGAATAAAGTCCTTTAATTGAAAAAATGACAGACTCATTTAACCTCTTCATGACCTTGGGATTTTTCGTTTTTCCGTGTTCGTTTTTCACTCCCCTCCTTCCCAGAGCCATAACTTTTTTATTTTTCCGTCAATTTGGCCATGTGAGGGCTTATTTTTTGCGGGACGAGTTGTACTTTTGAACGACATCATTGGTTTTAGCATGTCGTGTACTAGAAAACGGGAAAAAAATTCCAAGTGCGGTGAAATTGCAAAAAAAGTGCAATCCCACACTTATTTTTTGTTTGGCTTTTTTGCTAGGTTTAACTAAATGCTAAAACTGACCTGCCATTATGATTCTCCAGGTCAGTACGAGTTCATAGACACCAAACATGTCTAGGTTATTTTTTATCTAAGTGGTGAAAAAAAATTCCAAACTTTGCTAAAAAAAAAAAAAAAATTGCGCCATTTTCCAATACTCGTAGCGTCTCCATTTTTTGTGATCTGGGGTCGGTTGAGGGCTTATTTTTTGCGTGCCAAGATGAAGTTTTAAATGATAGCATTTTGGTGCCGATACGTTCTTTTGATCGCCTGTTATTGCATTTTAATACAATGTCGCGGCGACCTAAAAAACGTAATTCTGGCGTTTCGAATTTTTTTCTCGCTACGCCGTTTAGCGATCAGGTTAATGCTTTTTTTTAATTGACAGGGCGATTCTGAGCGCGGCGATACCAAATGTGTGTAGATTTGATTTTTTTTTTATCGATTTATTTTGATTGGGGCGAAAGGGGGGTGATTTAAACTTTTATTTTTTTTTATTTTTTTCACATTTTTTTTTAACTTTTTTTTTTTAACTTTTGCCATGCTTCAATAGCCTCCATGGGAGGCTAGAAGCAGGCACAACTCGATCGCCTCTGCTACATAGCAGCGATCTGCTGATCGCTGCTATGTAGCAGAAATGGAGGTGTGCTTGGGATCCCTGGGTTTAGGTATGGGGGAGTTGAGGAAAAGATAGCGCTATATGCGGACGATATCTTGCTATTTCTGGCTGACCCGGATGACTCACTGAGAGGGGCCATTGAGATTGTTGAAAGATTCGGTTCCGTATCGGGGCTAACGATCAACTGGGGTAAATCGGTTCTGTTTAGGGTAGACGGCGTGGATGAGAATGTGAGTGAGACTGTGGGTGAAGAGCGGCTTAAGGTGGTATCTCATTTTAAATACCTTGGGATATGGATTTCGGTTCCAATCGCGGAGTTCTTACATAGGAATCTGACCCCTGTTATGGGGATGCTCAAGGCAAAAGTAGATGCTTGGAATAAGTTACACTTGTCGGTGGTTGGTAGGGTTAATCTTATTAAAATGGTTCTGATGCCTAAAATTCTGTACGTTCTACATAATGCGCCAATTTGGATCCCACGGGGGAAATTTCGACAGATTAATGCCCTCTTTAGAAGCTTGATATGGGGGAGACAATACCAGCGTATTAGTCTGGAGACGCTTCAGCGACCCAACGAAGATAGTGGTTTTGCCCAACCCCGAAGTATATTTTCTTGCAGCCCAGAGTCAGCATTTGAAGGACTGGGCGCGGGAGGCGTCATCCAGTGCAGTACAACACCTGATAGAAGGGGTGACAGGCCGACGTCTGGTGGTACAATGTTTGGAGGACGGTTCCTTGGGAGCTTTGGGGAAACTATATCCAACCCTGTTTTTGATACGTAAACTGTGGAACAGACTGAAGCAGATTCGGGGGGTTACAGGGTTAACCAAATTTACACCGATATGGTCTAATAATAACTTAAAGGAATTTGCGGCTTTGGTGGGTCTCAGAGTGGCAGACTAAGGGAATTTGTTTTGTATATCAGATAGTCCAACAACGAGTGTTAAAATCCTTTTCCCAATTACAGGCAGAGTTTGGTCTGAAGCCCACAGGGGAATATCAGTATGCACAGATGAGACATGTTGTTGGAGCTCAAAATAGGAGGGCTGACACTAGGATTCAGGAGGACATAGTACTGGAGTATGTGTGTGGTGACGGGACTACAAGGGGAGTTATCTCCACCCTGTATAAGGACCTTATGCATACATATCTGTTAGATTTTCCTATAAAGGCGAGAGCTAAGTGGGAGAGGGATCTGGGCCCGATGGAGAATGAAACCTGGGAATCTGTGTTGGAGTGGGTCCCGCGAATATCATTGAGTGAGCCGTATAGGCTATCGCAGCTCTATATCTTGCACAGAGTATAGAAATCTCCGGAAGTGTTGTACAGAACGGGGTTGCGTGCCGACTGAGTGCCCGAGGTGTGGGAGTGAGAATGCAGGAATATATCATATGATGTGGACGTGTCCTAGACTGGCCGCTTTTTGGGTGGTGGTTCTGAGCCGGGTGGAAGGAGCGTATAAATGTAGAGTCCCGAGAGATCCGATAATATGTTTATTGAGATATGTGGATGAAATAGGAGTGGACAACACCTGGAAGATTGCAATTGCTAGGTTACTATATATGGCTCGGAAAGTGATAGCACGGAATTGGATTAAGGAAGAACCGCCTGCGAGGAGGGAATTTCTACAATATGTACAACATGGTCTAAAGCTGGAAAAGGGGGTTTACAAGAGACGTGGAAAAACAGAAACGTTTAATAAAATGTGGTGGCCATGGCTTGAGCTGGGATGATGGGTAAAAGAAGGTGGGAACTATAGACCTCTGATGGGCGAGAATTATTGGAGGCATTGGCGGTCTCAGGGGAGTCTAGAATGGAGATGAGCTGTCCTTTGGGGGGGGATGGTGGTATTGGGAATGTTGGGGTTTCCAAAATTAAGAAAATGTGTATGTAACACATTGAAATGTGGATGAGAATGTAATGTTTTCGTTTATTATTAATAAAAATCTATTTAAATAAAAAAAAAAAAAAAGAAATGGAGGTGTGCTGTGAGCGCCGACCACAGGGGGCGCTCACAGCCACCGGTGATCAGTAACCATAGAGGTCTCAAGGACCTCTATGGTTACCATCCTGACGCATCGCCGACACCGATCATGTGACGGGGGTCGGCGATGATGTTATTTCCGGCGCTCAGCCGGAAGCGGTAGTTAAATGCCGCTGTCTGCGTTTGACAGCGGCATTTAACTAGTTAATAGGTGCGGGCAGATCGTGATTCTGCCTGCGCCTATTACGGGCACATGTCAGCTGTTCAAAACAGCTGACATGTCCCGGCTTTGATGCGGGCTCACCGCGGAGCCCTGCATCAAAGCAGGGGATCTGACCTCGGACGTACTATCCCGTCCGAGGTCAGAAAGGGGTTAATAATCTCAATTAAACCATACTTACGACCTTACCTAATTCCACCAAAGCCCTCCTTTAATAAACGAAAAATAATAAAACAACAATATCCCCCACCTGTCCGTTGTTCTGTCCCACGCCGTAATCCATGTCTGGGGGAAATACAGTTTTCAACCTGGACGGTGCCAAGATGCGACCATCCAGGCTGAGAACCACTGGTGAATGAGCAGCTGTGAGTGCAGCATCAGTGACTAGCAGGGACTTCACTGAGGCTGTGTTCCCAGCTGGGCTGAATTGTGGTGACCTTGGTGCTAACGAGGAGGTCACCGAGGTCACCGCAGTTCAGCCTGGCTGGGAACAGAGCCTCAGTGACCAGAGGTAACCTCTATGACGTCTCCCCAGGTCACAGACGCTGCTCTCACAGCAGTTCATTCCCCAGAGGTTCTCAATCTTGGCACCGTCCAGGTTGAAAACTGTATGTCCCCCAGCTATGGATTATGGCGTGGGACAGGATGACGGACAGGTATGGTATATTGCTGTTTTATTATTTTTGGTTTATTACAGGAGATCGAGGGCTTCGGTGGAATTAGGCGAGGTCATAAGTATGGTTTAATTGAGATTATTAAAGGAGTCTGTCATTTTTTCAATTAAAAGACTTTATTCTGGCTGTGTCTTTATTTACCATATAAACTATAAGATTAGTAATGGAGAGGTGTCTTATGGACGCCTCTCCATTACTAAGCAGTGGGCTTGATGTCACCTGACAATACAAAGGTGACATCAACCCCACAAATATGAACCTCACTTGCCACTACCACAGGGCCAGTGGGAAGAGCTGGACAAAGCGCCAGAATTGGCGCATCTAATACACACGCCTTTTCTGGGCAGCTGCGGGCTACTATTTTTAGGCTGGGGTGCCTATATCCATGGCCCCTTACCAGCCTGAGAATACCAGCCCCCAGTTGTCTGCTTTAATAAGGTTGGTTGTCAAAAATGGAGGGAACCGCACGCCATTTTTTAAAATTATTTATTTAAATAATAAAAAAATACGGTGTGGGGACCCCTCTATTCTTGATAACTAGCCTTACTGAAGCTGACAGCTGAGGGTTGCAGCCCCCAGCGGTGAATTTTGCCTGGCTGGTTAACAAAAATACAGGGGAACCCATGCTGTTTTTTTTTTTTTTTTTAATTATTTATTTACAGCGCAGGTGCGGCAGATGAATACTCCCATCCGCGGTGTTTGCCGCGCTGTCATGCACATCACAGCGCAGCAAACACTGGATGTTCGGCCCCAAGTGAATGGGGTCTGAGTTTGGGTTCAGATCTGGGTACTTTTCTGGTACCTGAACTTTTTGTAACTGTTCGGCCAAACCTGAACATCCAGGTGTCCGCCCATCTCTATACATCACCAATGAAAGATCCACAAAACATGTCAGATGTAAAGTATCAGGACAGACACCATCACATTACCTTCCTGAATTTCTTAAAATTTGCCACATTTTCTTGATGAGCTTTATTCATGGTCTGACTATTCCTTGATCGACTGACAACTAAAGATCGGAACTCCGATAGCAGAAGTTTACTTGGAAGACCGTCATCGTTCTCTTGTTTTGTCCAGAAAGGCATCTGAAACAGTAAGCATAGTCTAATGTGTAGTGTAACAGTACGCCATGTGTAAGGTCCAAGCGTACACTCTACAAAGTTCTGATCACAAGGCCTCAATCGTATATTCGCCCCCAGTTTCCCCTTCTTTTCGCTTCATCTCCAAGACCAGTTTCACAGTATGGACTACGGTGGACTACGCAGGGCTCCTGACCTGAACACAACAGCCTCACAGGCATAAACGACACTGCTGAGTGCGATCGTGAGACCTCCAGCCGGTCCGTACATTGCAGTCTGTACTCGGACCATGAAACACGGATGTGTGAACCTGGCCGGTCAGTGATTCCAGAGCTCCCCTTCAGGAATGGCGGTCACAACCTGCTGATGTTCTCTGTCACTCAGGAGTGCGGCGCTCCCTACCTGCAAGTCTGCGCTGGCTTCTAATCTAATAGCACATGGGTCTGATTAGAAGGATATTATTATTCCTTTCTTTAAATCTCCTGCGGTAAACCACAAACTCAGTTTTAGGCCTCATTCTGACGTAAGTGATTTTTCACGTTCGCAAAATAAAATACATGGTTCCGTATTTCTTCAGTGTTTGGCCACGCATCAGCTTTTACCGTACTATCAGTGATTTTCACATATAAAAAAAAGTATTAAATAAATGACAAAACTTCTCCTATCCTTTCCAATGTTAATCACGGACTGTACATAGATTCCATCCATGTGCTGTCTGATTTTCATGGACCGAAACACTTGAACGCATGATTTTCATTTGTGACGTCGATAAAAAATGGACACATCTGGATTTCTTTGGCTGTAAAAATATATGGAAACATGAAAAGCCCCATAGACTATAATGGCTACTTGTTCTATCCTGGAAAATCACACAGATCGTACATGAAAAACGGACGTCTGTATGAGGCCTTAGCTGCAAATCCAATCTCTTCCTCTGCAGGTTTTTCTTAGCTATAGTGAGAGGACGCATCCTGTTACTTGTGTTGTCTCCACTGGTAGCGATTTGGATGCCCAAGCTGCGAGCAATTTCATGTCTCCTGCAGCCTAATATGATTGTTCACTACTCAGACAGAACCTTCTCAACTGCCAAGATCCACCTTAGAACACTTTATAGCTATTTCTGATGAAGGCGCCATTCCAGCAATGTTGGCTCCTGGGTCTCGCACCACAGTGCTATACCATGTGAGCCCTCCAGGCAATCAGTGGTTGCTTCATTCTCACTTCTTTAGGATGAAACTGACACCTAAAACAAATGAGTGGCGCTGCTGGTCTCCGACTGCCTCCAAATGTCAGTTACATCCGAATTAAGCGACAGTAAAAGTGGCCACTGATTGGCTCACGTGGCATAACACCGCCCGGAGAGCAAGTGCCGACATCGCTGAAAAGGCGCCCACAACGGAGGTATAACACCAACCAGAGAGGAAGTGCAGACATCGCTGGAACGGCGCACACAACGGAGGTATAACACCAACCAGAGAGGAAGTGCCGACATCGCTAGAACGGCGCCCACAACGGAGGTATAACACCACCAGGAGAGCAAGTGACGACATCGCTGGAACGGCGCCCACAAAGGAGGTATAACACCACCAGGAGAGCAAGTGCAGACATCGCTGGAACGGCACCCACAACGGAGGTTATAACACCACCAGGAGAGCAAGTGCAGACATCGCTAGAACGGCACCCACAACGGAGGTATAACACAACCGGGATAGGAAGTGCAGGCATCGCTGGAACGGCGCCCACAAAGGAGGTATAACACCACCAGGAGAGCAAGTGCAGACATCACTGGAACGGCGCCCACAACGGAGGTATAACACCACTGGGAGATGAAGTTCCGACATCGCTGGAGCGGTGCCCACAACGGAGATATAACACCACTGGGAGAGCAAGTGCAGGCATCGCTGGTACGCCGCCCACAACGGAGGTATAACACCACCGGGAGAGCAAGTGCCGACATCGCTGGAATGGCGCCCACAACGGAGGTACAACACCACCGGGAGAGAAGTGTCGACATCTCTGGAACGGCGCCCACAACGGAGGTATAACACCACTGGGAGAGGAAGTGCAGACATCACTGGAACGGCACCCACAATATAGGTATAACAACACTGGGAGAGGAAGTGTAGACATCACTGGAATGGCGCCCACAACGGAGGTATAACACCACCAGGAGAGGAAGTGCCGACATCGCTGTAATGGCACCCACAACGGAGGTATAACACCACCAGGAGAGCAACTGCAGACATCACTGGAATGGTGCCAACAACGGAGGTATAACACCACTGAAAGAGCAAGTGCAGACATCACTGGAACGGTGCCCACAACGGAGGTATAACACCACTGGGAGAGCAAGTGTCAACAATCAGTGGAACGACGCCCACAACGGAGGTATAACACCATGGGGAGAGCAAGTGCCGACATCGCTGGAACGGCGCCCACAACGGAGATATAACACCACTGGGAGAGCAAGTGCCGACATTGCTGTAATGGCACCCACAACGGAGGTATAACACCACTGGGAGAGCAAGTGCCGACATCGCTGGAATGGCGCCCACAACGGAGGTATAACACCACTGGGAGAGCAAGTGCCGACATCGCTGGAATGGCGCCCACAACGGAGGTATAACATCACTGGGAGAGGAAGTGCAGACATCGCTGAATAGCGCCCACAACGGAGATATAACACCACTGGGAGAAAAAGTGCAGACATCGCTGGAATGGCGCCCATAACGGAGGTATAACACTACCCGAAGAGCAAGTGCAGACATCACTGTAAAGGCACCCACAACGGAGGTATAACACCACTGGGAGAGCAAGTGCCGACATCGCTGGAATGGCGCCCACAACGGAGGTATAACATCACTGGGAGAGGAAGTGCAGACATCGCTGAATAGCGCCCACAACGGAGATATAACACCACTGGGAGAAAAAGTGCAGACATCGCTGGAATGGCGCCCACAACGGAGGTACAACACCACCAGGAGAGCAGTGTCGACATCTCTGGAATGGCGCCCACAACGGAGGTATAACACTTCCGGGAGAGGAAGTGCAGACATCGCTGGAATGGTGCCCACAACGGAGGTATAACACCACCAGGAGAGCAAGTGCAGACATCACTGGAATGGTGCCCACAACGGAGGTATAACACCACTGGGAGAGCATGTGCAGACATCACTGGAACGGCACCCACAACGGAGATATAACACCACTGGGAGAGCAAGTGTCGACATTAGTGGAACGACGCCCAAAACGGAGGTATAACACCACGGGGAGAGCAAGTGCTGACATTGCTGGAACGGCGCCCACAACGGAAGTATAACACCACCGGGAGAGCAAGTGTCGACATCGATGGAACGGCGCCCACAATGTAGGTATAACACCACCGGGAGAGCAAGTGCTGACATTGCTGAAATGGCGCAAACAACGGAGGTGAGTATAATGTGTTGTTATTTTAGAAGAGTGAACTTGGCAATTAAGAAGTGGTTGTCTTAGTAGTGGACAACCCCTTTAAGTGATGCAATTTGAGTTTTCTTATTATCTAGAGAAACAGGCTCCATGCAGCATAGTTATGGCAATGCTGGAATTGCTGCCATAAAGCACTAACCCTTTGCGACCCAGCCATCTGACAAATACTTGTCTGAGGTCCCCCTCCCTTTATTACATATGTCCAGTCCTGTAGAAGAGGAATTGATTACTTTTGCATCTTCATTCTGAGATCTCGGTTCCTGTTTGATGTTTGGCTCAGTCTTTTCTTTCTGAACGTCCAGCGCCGGCACCTGCAGAGGAAAAATAAGAAAACGCTTTATACATCTGTGCGGTGGGAAGGTGACTGAACTGCAATCATTACTTTCCCTGCACATGAGAATACATGTGGGGAATTTTCAATTAGGGGAAGTAAAATCCACAAAACTAATTGAAAAGGATTAATCCTCTGATGCAAGGATACAAATATGTCAGGAATGCAAAGCCGGGCACAAGCTGTATTCTCTATTCATGCGGAGCCTGTGAAAAATGGGCGCGGAGTGAAAATCAAGCAGTATTGGGTATGTGACAGGGGGAGCCAAAAATGTGACAAATTAAAAAAACTGTGGGCAGATCTTGTGATAGATGTTCTATTCACTATCCACAGATTCTTCTGGTCTTAGGTCATATCATTCTGCTGCTCCACATTAGTCTCGCCATCACACATACAGGTGCTGCCCACAATATTAGAATATCATCAAAAAGTTCATTTATTTCAGTTGTTCAGTACAAAAAGTGAAACTCACATATTATATAGAGTCATTACAGAGTGATCTATATCAAGTGTTTATTTCTGTTAATGTTGATGATTATGGCTTACAGCCAATGAAAACCCAAAAGTCATTATCTCAGTAAATTAGAATACTTTATAAAACCAGCTTGAAAAATGATTTTAAAATCCGAAATGTTGGCCTACGGAAATGCATGTTCAGTAAATGCACTCAATACTTGGTCGGGGCTCCTTTTACATCAATTACTGCATCAGTGTGGCGTGGCATGGAGGCGATCAGCCTGTGGCACTGCTGAGGGGTTATGGAAGCCCAGGTTGCTTTGATAGCAGCATATTGTTGGGTCTGAGGTCTCTCATCTTCCTCTTTACAATACCCCGACTTGCTGCGTCAGAAATACATGTTATTATCTATTGGTGGTTCAATAAAGTATTGCCACACTGTTACCCTCACCCTGTGTTGTCTGAGTAGTGTTCTGCTCAGGAGTGCGGACGGTCAGTGGTTAGAGCCCTGGTCCATGTGGTCTTTCTAAAGACAGGCAGGCCAGCGGATGAGAGCACCCATTGACCCTCGTATCTCCACACCACCCATTCAGGGTTATTTTATGTATGTCTGTCTATAGGAATGGTCTTTTAAAAACATTAACAAAAGTTAAGCATTAAACTTCTGACATTTCCTTGTTTCTTTCCTGGGGATATGTAATAAATATATTACTTACAGGAATACCTCCTTCATCAATGTTCTAGCCTGAGTAGCGTTGCTCTGAGCACTCAAGTAAAGGGGTTAGCTCCAGATCTTCTGCGGAAGTACACAGCTCCCCGGCCTCCCAGAGTCCTGCCTCATGGACAGATTACGGCAGCGGCATCATTGCAGCGCAGGCCCAAACCGTGTGCTCTCCGATGCTGCAGAAGCAAACCGACCTCATATAGAAGTATGGGAGGAGAGCAATGAAGCGAAACCGGCTGGGATTGAAAGCCATTAGTGCGCTCCAGCTTCACAGCAGCGCTTACAAGCTCTAGGGGAAAGAGCTTGTAAGCACTGTGCACGTTCAACCATCACTGGTAGACTGCCATGGTGGCCGATAGCCTACGCGTAGAGCATTGAAATCAATCACTCGGTTCTTGATGATATGTTAATAACAAGTACGGTGCAAAGCTGTTTGTTTTTAGGAGCATTTTGCATTTTTTTAATGCATGTAAGAACATGGGAACACCCCGTCAGCTTACGGCTGGATTCAAGTACTTTTTTCTACATGCATTCCAGCCTATAAAATCACCTATGTACTAGGTAGGTAATAAGCGTCAGATTGGTATGGGTCCCAATGCTGGCACACTCCCTGGGTGCAATGTAGCATCCTGGAGGGGGGAGATTGACGTCTGGTCGCCCATTTCAGTACTACAGGACAGACGAAAGTTCAGCATTAAAAAAGTCGAGGCCCACTATAGGCACATACCAGGAAGGCTGCCTATGGCAGGCTCACATAAAACAGACTCATAAAGGGACTTTAGGCATCTGCTGTAGCCATGGAGCAAAGAAATGGTATGAAGTGGCCCCCGGATGACAGACCCTGGCTGGCGGCAGCAAACACCAAGCTCAGCGCCAATCTGCTGGTGTGGGAACAGCCGACCTCCTGCATTCTTGGCTCTCAGCAGCGGCCATCGCTCTGGTAATGGGCTGGGGACATTTTAAAAGCAATTCTTTTCATTAGAGAACACATTTAATCATCTTCTTTTTGTGCTTGTGACTGATAAAATGTGACATTGTGACAAAGGCTGGCCACACAGTCAGCAGACCGAGCGCCGCCTCCGGTATCACAAAGATTCATTTAGATTAAAGGCACAAATTCATGTTCTGTTACTATCAATACAAAAAGAAGCAGGAAAACCACAATAGCCGGAAATTCACATTATCCCTTGAAAATGAGCAAAAATTGGAAATTATTCTCTGCCGAAAGGACAAATCGCAAGAACAGAGCTGCGCTTTCCACACAAGCCTGGAATAACGGAGCTGGCATCATACGTGGCATCGGTGCCTTATACCAGAGCAAAGTATGAAAGCAAAGAAAGAATGAAAACAGAAAGAAAGAATGAAAACAGAAAGAAAGAATGAAAACAGAAAGACAGAAGGCATTTTTGCTTTTTCTTCCATTGCCTTATGCCCCAGCCTTGAGCCCTGAAGAGCAATGTCGCCATCTCGGTTGGGAGCTCTCGTCTGCTTCCCATCTTGTTGGGTGGGGTGTAGTATTGAATGACTGGTTGCGGTGCCGGCCGGAATAGCGCCCTCCTCCATGCTGCTCGCAGACGCAGCGTTATCTCTGCAGCACTGGAGGAGCGCAGATACTGGACGGATACAGTATTTCAGCCAGCTGCAGAGCAGCACTTACAAGTCCTTTGTTGTAAAGCTTGTAAGCGTTGTCTTCCTTGTCTAGGAGACTGGCCACCTCTAATACACTGCAGAGGTGGCTGCTATTGATGAGCAAACGTGTTCAGATAAGGTGTTATCTGAGCATGCTCGGGTGCTAACTGAGTGTCCTTGGCATTCTCGAATAATATGTTCGAGTTCCCGCGGCTGCATGTCTCATGGCTATTCGACAGCTGCAACATACAGGGAGATTTCCTGCTTTTTAGTCAATCCCTGCATGTTTTGGGTCTATTGAACAGCCCCGAGACATGCAGCCACACGTTCCCCAACCATAGTGGCTGCGTATATTGGCAATGAGCAGTAAAACAAGGGAAAAAAAAACACTTTGAAATTTTACCCATTTTGTATGACAAGGCAATCCCTTTAACTTTAACATCATACGCCACTGATCCTTTTTTACATGGGTTGGGCCTGGGAAATATTGCGCGGAACCCCTACCGGACCCCCACACATGCTACACTCCCAACATTAGAACAAATGGCACACTGATCATAAAGGGGTGACCAGCTAAAAAAATGCTTCAATCAGCATTGATACCCCAATCTCCATCCTGGTGCTCATCACAGGAGAGCGGGTCAGCACATCGGAGGTGCTGCATAGACTGACAAGGAGCCTTTCTCCAAGACCGGATTCAGACGGCCCAACTGCAGATTTTATGACCCGCAGTAACAGCGTTATTGGCATCTACGAGTTCGAGTCAGCAGACACGCCATTCCGCCAGGCCTTATAATACTGATGTGCCCACATTATGCCCGTCTGCATGAGACATAACGTGTATAGTCAGCCTCAGTGTGTCCAGTAAAATCCTTGTGCTCTGACCACCAGCTCCATCAATCACCCCCTAAATAACATCTATAAGCTTAAAAGGGAAAGTGTCATCAGAAAATGATCTAATGTTTACATTAGGTTTTGTTTTTATTCACTTTTCCATATTATTTTGTTTATTTAAAACAAAAAAAAAATAGAAATCTTGTATTTTTCACACTGGCTACTAAGCCGATACTTGACTTTTCAGCAGCTTCATTATCAGGCCAGACAAGGATAACAATGAAAGTGAAAACTCTAGATACAGCCAATACAACTGGATCTACCAGTCAGAATAAGTCAGAGCTCACCTCCTCCCCTTCCCTTCACAATGATGCTTGTGAAGCTTAGAGCAAGCTCAGATAACGTTTCATTGAGGAATATTGCTGCTTACGCACATGTGGCTGCTGAAAGCGACTGGAAGCATGAGTCTGCCGAGTGGCCAGTGTGAAAACTGACCATTTATTTATTTTTTTAATAGGTTGTAATAGGGAAGATATTAAAATAAACACATTAAAAATGCACTTAGAGAGAGTCCGTGGGGGGCGTAATGAACACTGAGCAGTCCCCTCATTTATAAATATGACAAATACCGTAGGTTGTTTTTTTTTTGCCAACTAAACCACTGAAAGCTATACTACAACCAGGATTTTTAACAAGGGCTAAATCTCCTAGGTATTTGTATAAGTGGTTCAGGTAGCGTTTTGGGGGCAACAGACTCCCTTTAACATAATAATCTGATTTTAACATTAAAAGGGGTATTCCCATCTCCAGGAACCTATCCCAATATGCAGTAAATGTAATAATATTAGCAAATACCTACAATTAGAAATGTTGTATAGTTCTTCTGATTGGCTATAGCTTAGGTATCCATGGTTACGACTACTGACAGTGACAGCTAATTGCCAGTGAACGTAACCATGGATACCTAAGCCACTGCAATGCCATGTACATGAGGAAACAGACATATCGAATCAGAAGAACTAGACTACATTTATTATTGGAGGTATTTGCGAATATTATTACAACTACTAGATATTGGGATATGATCTTGGAGATGGAAATATCATTTTAAGTCACTTTCTGATGACATTTTCATCTCGGAGGGACACATAAGTGAGTTATCCTAAAAAGCATCTCCATCGATGGTGAGACTTAAGGTACCGTCACATTAAGCGACGCTGCAGCGATATAGACAACGATGCCGATCGCTGCAGCGTCGCTGTTTTGTCGTTGTGTGGTCGCTGGAGAGCTGTCACATAGACAGCTCTCCAGCAACCAACGATGCCGAAGTCCCTGGGTAACCAGGGTAAACATCGGGTTACCAAGCACAGGGCCGCGCTTAGTAATCCGATGTTTACCCTGGTTACCATTGTAAATGTAAAAAAAAACAAAACACTACATACTTACATTCCGGTGTCCGTCGAGTCCCCCCGGCGTCGGCTTCCCTGCACTGTGTAAGCGCCGGCCGTAAAGCAGAGCGGTGACGTCACCGCTGTGCTCTGCTTTACGGCCGGCGCTGACACAGTGCAGGGAAGCCGACGCCGGGGGACGAGACAGACACCGGAATGTAAGTATGTAGTGTTTTTTTTTTTTTTACATTTACAGTGGTAACCAGGGTAAATATCGGGTTACTAAGCGCGGCCCTGCGCTTAGTAACCCGATGTTTACCCTGGTTACAAGTGAACACATCGCTGGATCGGCGTCACACACGCCGATTCAGCGATGTCAGCGGGTGATCCAGCGACGAAATAAAGTTCTGGTCTTCTAGCTCCGACCAGCGATCTCACAGCGGGATCCTGATCTCTGCTGCGTGTCAAACACAACGATATCGCTATCCAGGACGCTGCAACGTCACGGATCGCTATCGTTCTAAAGTCGCTCAGTGTGAAGGTACCTTTACTGCGGCTCCTTCTCCTCTGTCCTGGGAGTTTATGCTAAAATCTTCTCCAAAGTCTTCAGTGGTTCCCACCCGAGGCCTCTTCATCTGGCTGCCATTACTTTTAGTGTTTTTCGCATCCCCAGAGTCTTCACTTTCTACGTCGGACTCCTCCACCACATCCTCAGGCTCCTTCCTCTTCCTCATGAAGGAGTCCTTGGGCTGACTGGTCATGAAAGTGTCCATCTTATCCCGACCATGCGAGTTGCCAAGTCTACCAGTGGAAGACGCCGCCGGTTCTGTATGTAGACCAGTATCCAGGGCGTTACTGCGGCCACTATCTGCATTTTTAGGATTTGGAGGCACAATCTCCTTTGTCGACTGTGAAGACTGAGAAGTGACGTTCTCCATTCTACAGAATTTGGTTGTGGACGTTTCACCTTTTTCTTCTTCTCTCTCCCTTTAAAAGAACAAAGGAATTTAATGAAAAAACCTGAGCGGCTGCATCTAGAAATCTTTTATGTGCAAGTAAACATCATGACATGTCATTTTCCGACCCAATATTCCCGGATTGTGTAAATATTGGCATAAACTTTCCTTATGACTAACACATCAAAGGTTCACGGCACGATCACCACGTGAGGACTGTGTAAACATGGAGTTAATTACGGGGTTATTCTAGGGTCGGGACATGACTATTTCTTTTGTTTTCCGGTACAGTAAGGGACATCTATCAACCCTGGCGTGATGGAAAAGGTTAGAAGCGGTCAAAGGCAATCAATCAGGTTACCGATTGTATTTTCCAAAAAGTCCCTGAAAAATCAACCAATCGCATTAAAGGGGTTGTCCGAAGAAATCAAGCTTTTTCCTACCAATGCAATAGGTGATAACTTAATGATCGATTGGGGTCTGACTGTACAGGTTTTCACTGCACAACCCCTTTGACTTTGAAGAAACTCCTTCATTGACCCTTTTTAGTATAAGATGTCTGGAGGACTTAAAGGGAATCAGCCAGTAGGGTCAGCCGTCTATATGAGCATGTAGGTCAAACAAAGTTGAATAAAACGATACATTGACATCAGAGATCCAATGTCTTATTCCAGAGAAAGCCAGATTTTTCTTAGTATGTAAATTAAATATTAAGATCTATGGGCCGGGCATAGATCTCCCTGAGGATCTGCCTCCAGAGATTATTGTAAATGAATGAGGGCGTTACCAATGTGAGACAGGTAATGACTGACAGTTCACTCTCCTGATCTACATGTCCCACACTGGTAACAACCCCTTTCATTTACAGTAAGCTTTGAAGGAAGCTTCTTGGGGAGATCTATGTCCCACCCATAGATCTTCACAGCTCATTTACATATTGAAGAAAAATGTGGATTTCTCTGGGAAAAGACATCAGATCTTAGATTTCAATATATCTTATTATTCAGCTCCCTATGACCTGCATGTCCATATAGACTGTTTAAGAGGGCTGATCCTATTGACAGATTCCCTTTAACTAAGCTTTTCTAGAAGAAATATATATATATTTTTTTTTACATTTTTCTGCATCAACAAGAGGTAGTGATACACTAGAGGTGTGTGGCTTTGTATCAATACAGCAAGGTAATATACAGTGGGTACGGAAAGTGTTCAGACCCCTTTACATTTTTCATTCTATGTTTCAATGCAGCCATTCGGAAAATTCAAAAAAAGTTCATTTTTTCTCATTAATGTAAACTCTGCACTCCATCTTGACTGAAAAAAAAAAAAACAGAAATGCAGACATTTTTACAAATTTATTAAAAAAGAAAAACTGAAATATCACATGGTCGTAATTCTTCAGACCCCTTGCTCAGTATTTAGTAGAAGCACCTTTTGAGCTAGTACAGCCATGGGTCTTCACACCTGGATTTGGGGATCCTCTGCCATTCTTCCTTGCAGATCCTCTCCAGTTCCGTCAGGTTGATTGGTGAACTTTGGTGGACAGCCATTTTCAGGTCTCTCCAGAGATGCTAAATAGGGTTTAGGTCAGGGCTCTGGCTGGGTCAGTCAAGAATGGTCACAGAGTTGTTCTGAAGCCACTCCTTTGTTATTTTAGCTGTGTGCTTAGGGCCATTGTCTTGTTGGAAGGTGAACCTTCGGCCAAGTCTGAGGTCCAGAGCTCTTTGGAAGAGGTTTTCATCCTGCAGTTGAAAAAAAACCCATAGCATGATGCTGCCACCACCATGTTTCACTGTGGGGATTGTATTGGGCAGGTGATGAGCAGTGCCTGGTTTTCTCCACACATACCACTTAGATTTATCACCAAAAAGGTCTACCTTTGTCTCATCAGACCAGAGAATCTTATTTCTCATAGTCTGGGAGTCCTTCATTTGTTTTTTTTATAGCAAACCCTATGGGGGCTTTTATATGTCTTGCAATGAGGAGAGGCTTCCATCGGGCCACTCTGCCATAAAGGCCCGACTGGTGGAGGGATGCAGTGATAGTTGACTTTGTGGACCTTCTCCCATTTCCCTACTGCATCTCTGGAGCTCAGCCACAGTGATCTTGGGGTTCTTCTTTACCTCTCTCACCAAGGCTCTTCTCCCACGATTGCTCAGTTTGGTTGGACGGCCAGGTATAGGAAGACTTCTGGTGGTCCCAAACTTCTTCCATTTAAGGATTATGGAGGCTATTGTGCTCTTAGGAACCTTGAGTACAGCAGACATTCTTTTGTAACCTTGGCCAGATCTGTGCCTTGACACAATTCTGTCTCTGAGCTCCTTGGCCAGTTCCTTTGATCTCATGATTCTCATTTGGTCTGATGTGCACTGTGAGCTGTGAGGTTTTATATAGACAGGTGTGCGCCTTTCTAAACCAAGTCCTATCAGTTTAATTAAACACAGCCGGACTCCAATGAAGGAGAACCATCTCAGGGAGGATCACAAGGAAATGGACAGCATGTGACTTAAATATGAGTGTCTGAGCAAAGGGTCTGAATACTTACGACCATGTGATATTTCAGTTTTTCTTTTTTTAATAAATTTGCAAAAATGTCTACATTTCTGTTTTTTTCCAGTCAAGATGGGGTGCAGCGTGTACACTAATGAGAAAAAAATGAATTTTTTTGAATTTACCAAATGGCTGAAATAAAACAGAGTGAAAAATGTAAAGGGGTCTGAATACTTTCCGTATCCGCTGTACATTAATATAAAGGATTGGAGGATTATAATCATTCGCTTCTACCTTCTTCTTTTCCTGTTGCATCAGAGAAAGTGTTGATGGCAGATATACAGCCCTGGATCATGTGCATAGAATGACTGCCTCATCTCTACTGCTAAATCAGCACTGAGACCCCTTCATTCCCAGGATTTGTGGAGATCCCACTAAGCTGTCAGACCCCCCCACTGATCAGTAAGCAGCATATACAAGGCACAAGTAGACACCATGTATCAAAGTCCACAATAATCCAATAAAGATAAATGGATTATAATTTACTAGTGTTAGGGTACCGTCACACTATACGATTTACCTACGATCACGACCAGCGATACGACCTGGCCGTGATCGTAGGTAAATCATAGTGTGGTCGCTGGGGAGCTGTCACACAGACAGCTCTCCAGCGACCAACGATGTCGAGGTCCCCGGGTAACCAGGGTAAACATCGGGTTACTAAGTGCAGGACCGCGCTTAGTAACCCGATGTTTACCCTGGTTACCAGCGTAAAAAAAACAAACAGCACATACTTACATTCCGGTGTCTGTCCCTTGCCGTCTGCTTTCCGCACTCACTGACTGCCGGCTGTAAAGTGAAAGCACAGCACAGCGGTGACGTCACCGCTGTGCTCTGCTTTCACTTTACGGCCGGCAGTCAGTGAGTGCGGGAAGCAGACGGCAAGGGACCTGACGGACACTGGAATGTAAGTATGTAGTGTTTTTTTTTTTTTTTTACATTTACGCTTGTAACCAGGGTAAACATCGGGTTACTAAGCGCGGCCCTGCGCTTAGTAACCCGATGTTTACCCTGGTTACAAGCGAACGCATCGCTAGATCGCATCGCTAGATCGCATCGCTAGATCGCTAGATCGGTGTCACACACACCGATCTAGCGATGACAGCGGGAGATCTAGCGACGAAAGAAAGTTCCAAACGATCTGCTACGACGTACGATTCTCAGCAGGATCCCTGATCGCTGCTGCGTGTCAGACACAGCGATATCGTAACGATATCGCTGGAACGTCACGAATCGTACCGTCATAGCGATCGAAATGGCACTGTGTGACGGTACCCTTATTCTAGTGTATAGTCCATTTAGTGGTCAATGTAACTAGTCCATTATAAATCCTGTATAGTTAGTAGACCATGGTATGATCAGTATAGCTATACAGTAGTCTCCCTATCACAGATTAACAAGACCGAATGAAATATAGCATACATAATATAATAATAAAGGTGTTATTACCAGAATGTGGTGTGCTGCCAGTACGGAAGAAGGCTTGAGCGACGAAACGCACGTAGGGGTACCTGGCAGCACACCACAGTGTAGTAATAATACCTTTATTATATTATTATGTATGTTATATAAAGTTCTTCTAAACAGCTTAATAGAAAAAGGGACAGGTTTGGTTTTATTTTTTTGTCTCAGTATTTTACTACTTACCGTTTCTTGGACACGGGCTGGAAATAATTCTGTATTTTGTTTGAGGGCTCGATTTTCTGGGATACTCTGTGTCTGTCGGAGGCAGGCGTTCCAGCTTGTGATGCTGCTCGAGGCCTTTCTTCAAGTTGTTCATGAAACAGAGCGATTCTGCAATCACTGCGATCGCTTTCCACATCCGGATCCTTCTTCAGGTGTGTTTTACTGCTCCTTCCATTACTTTTAGGTGTCTCTTTAACTTCACGAACCCCGCTGATCTCCATCCTAAGTCACGAGATGACAAATCATCACTTATATTGTTATGTGCACTTCATTGTACACACAGATCTCCGCCATGTAATTATACCCCTCTATACGATTACCCACCAGTTTTCTGTGTGGTCTTGTGGCTCCGTGTCGGCCACGTAAGCTGTGGTGTTAAATGTGGGTGGTGGTAACACAGTCTCATCGACGGCCATACTGGAAGACTGCGTAGACCCCATAATATTATGTCTGCCATTCTTTTCTGAAAGGACAAATATAAGTAAGTGATAGGACCTCTAACCCTCAGTGAAAGCGCGCACTGGCCCGTTACAAGGCTTTTCATGGCTCCTGTGGGCACAGTTACTAGTGTGAGGGGCAACTAAACAATATAGGGCAGCGGTTTACACTGAGGGAACAGATGGCGGTTTACACAGACAAAACCTTATTACAGCGCATCCACCTGTATATTTTACACTTCAATGTCCGGCACAACTAATAATTATCTCCCTCAAGGAATACTCAGATTCCACAGCCCACCGGTGGGCAGACACAAAGATGACGGCATGCACGGTCACCCTGTGATCTACCATACACTCCTGCACAGATCCTGAAGAAAGCAGTAGAGCACCGGTGTGGGATTCCCGCTGCCTAAAGTGACTGACAGGCCGCTGTCCTGTGATAACCTGCAGCCCCCATAACAGGAACATAAGGACACAGGCGTGGTCACATGATCAGCAAGATGAGGGGCTTACTGTCCTTGCTACTCTATGGCTTTCCTCGAGGTAGGTCTGGCAGATCTGTCCAACTTGTGGAACATCTACTATTTGCAGGGGAGGAGAGGTGATGTATTTTTTCTTAAAGGGGCTGTCCGGTTTAAACTAGTTATCACTTAACCATATAGTAGGTGTCAACTCAATGACCCGTTGGGGTCTAAGAGCTGGGAGCAACACCAATCCTAGATTTTTTTTTTAACCCCAATTGTGCACTACTATCTCTTTACAAAGTGGAGCAGCAGGTTGGACGCCTGAACGCCGCTCCATTCATTCTGTATGGGGCTACAGGAAAGATCTGTGAGCAGCGCTCAGCAGCTCCATAGAGAATGAATAAAGCTGGGGTCAATCACGTGCACTGCCGCTCCATCCTAATGGGAATACAAGTCTTAGTCTGCGGATTAGTGCAGGTCCCGGCAGTCGGTCACCCACTCATCAACAAGTTATCAAAGCTCCTAAGCTGTCCTGATCATATCCAAAACTGCACAGCAGCGTATGGATGATGGTGCATCAGAGCAGGGGAGCAGAGTCGTCCTCCTGACACGTTGTAAAGGGGAAGGGCAGCAGAAGACACCTATACAGCGAAGGAAGGGGAAGCACAGAGACCAGGGCGCCATCGCACTTACCCTTTTCCCTGCCATATGCTGGACGTAACTATGGACGAGTGAAACAAACCACGCCGCTGACACTCCATGGTCAAACATGAGATGCAACTTTTTCTAATAATTAATTAGATTTCCAAATACCAATATTTTCCATTAATCCTTAGATAGTTGATCCCTGAACACTGTACAATTTATAGGCCTGACAGTACATCTACTTTCTGCAGAGAATACCTGGAGTGCTACCTTACCGGGCTCATCTCTGTTCGCCGATCCTTGCCGAGGATTGCAATATTTTTCGGTTGACATGTAGATCACGGCTAAACCAATTTCAGCTTCGGGAACCGTCCTCAGGCCCTTACTGAAAAGCAAGGTTCTGGATTAGTACATCTTGTAACACAATAGGGGTCAGATACAACAGATCAAAGAGTCTGGGAAATCAGGAGCAAAATCTGATCACAGTCAGTGTGCTAAAAAGAACATGGCGCACGGGGAATACAGAGACATTGGCAAAGAAATGCTTCTAACAGTAACACAAGAAGCCGGAAGCGGGAGCGCAGGAAACTGATAGGTAGGTTGTGGCATATGCCACTTCCAATCCTGTCTGTGGGCAGCATAAAGCGGTGTAAATGCAGCCAAGATACCCAGGAAACACGAGAGTGCTGCATCCTCCAGCCACAGACAGTGACACTAGCAATGGATTAAAGGGGGTCTCTGCTTTGATAACCTCGATTTATTAGAAGACAATACGCTGACTGCAATGTATCTCCTTGCTGAGAGTCCCAGTGATCGGCTGTAAAGAGTAGGGAAATTGGTCTCTAAGTCTTCAGTTTCCCTACAGCGCCACCACAGTGGAAAATAAGCATTACAGTGTCCTCAAAGTGATGATTTGTCTATGTCATGTAGGATAGGACAGATCCCCCAAAGCTAGAGACCCCCTGGGTAACTGTTCTTCATTTTGTTGGCGATGATGCTCTTGAACCCTACACCCCCCTCAATTAACACAGGTGTTTCCAAAAGTGTATGGACAATGTACAGCACTGTGCAAAATTTATAGGCAGATGTGGAAAAATGCTGCAAAGTAAGAATGCCTTCACAAATAGAAGTCTTGCTAGACAGACCAATTTGTACAACCTTACATCCTCAGAAGAACTGTGGTTAAGTTTTCCAAGATCTGTGGATCAACCTCCTGCCTCCAATAACCGTGCACAAGTCTATCTAGAGGAGCTGATGCTTCGGTGCTGCATCGAAATCAAAGGGTGGTCACACCAAATATTGACTTCAGATTTCTCTTTTCATCATTCAATTTGCAATTTGATAAAAATGAATTGTTAACACTTCTATTTTGGAACACATTCTTACTTCGCAGCATTCTTACCACACTTGCCTAAAACATTTGCAAAGTACTGTATATGAAAACCCCGGCAAAATGGCGTACATTGACAGAGGCATTTGCTCTCGCAAATGAAAATAAAATCTACATTCACTTCGACTAGATTGCTCCCCAGTCCTCACAAACATGGAATTTTTACCCACCAAAAATAGATGATAAAATTGGTTTATGCATAGGGTCAATGGTCTCCATATTTAATGACAAAAGGGCTATTTGAGGGGTGATAGGTAAATCCTTATTTAGTAATTGATTAATGAGAAGGGAGACTTTTTTCCAAAATTTTCTTAATTTGGGACATTTCCAGAAAATGAGCAAAATATCACTGTCCTGCCCTAGTTCCTCCAACATTGGGAAGAGGAGTTTGACAATGCTTTAGCTAATCTTACTGGAGAGGAATGCCATTTGGTAAGAGATAGTATGGCTTGTCAAGTGAAATGCATATGTTACAGGAGTATGTAGGTTGTATACTCTCCTGCCATTGTTCTGCAGAGAATGGTTTCCTTAAAGGTACCGTCACACTAAGCGACGCTGCAGCGATACCGACAACGATGTCGATCGCTGCAGCGTCGCTGTTTGGTCGCTGGAGAGCTGTCACACAGACCGCTCTCCAGCGACCAACGATCCCGAGGTCCCCGGTAACCAGGGTAAACATCGGGTTACTAAGCGCAGGGCCGCGCTTAGTAACCCGATGTTTACCCTGGTTACCAGCGTAAACGTTAAAAAAACAAACATTACATACTTACATTCCGTGTCTGTCCTCCGGCGCGCTGCTTTCCTCTGCACTGTCAGCGCCGGTCAGCCAGAAAGCAGAGCGGTGACGTCACCGCTGTGCTTTCCGGCTGGCCGGCGCTGACACAGGATGCAGGAGGAGTGCAGAGAAGCAGAGCGCCGGGGACAGACAGCTAAATGTAAGTATGTAGTGTTTGTTTTTTTTAACGTTTACGCTGGTAACCAGGGTAAACATCGGGTTACTAAGCGCGGCCCTGCGCTTAGTAACCCGATGTTTACCCTGGTTACCAGTGAAGACATCGCTGAATCGGCGTCACACACGCCGATCCAGCAATGTCAGCGGGAAGTCCAGCGACGAAATAAAGTTCTGGACTTTCCTCAGCGACCAACGATCTCCCAGCAGGGGCCTGATCGTTGGTCGCTGTCACACATAACGATTTCCTTAACGACATCGTTGCTACGTCACAAAAAGCAACGATATCGTCAACGATATCATTATGTGTGACGGTACCTTAAGTCTTTTTCCCACTATAACATGTAAGGGGTTTTAACGAAGGCAATATTATTATTAAAGCTGTCATAGATAGTACAAGTTTTCCAAATACAGTAAGTTAGTTATTTGTTTTGCCTAAAAGCTTACCAATAAGTTCTGGTAAAGGCAGTCTCTGCTTGATGATAATTCTTGATTTTTTTCCCTAATGATAAGAAGATAGTGTTCGAAAGTATAAAGTTCTTGTTGAAGGAAAAGGGAATGAGTCTGTTTCCATCATGTAGATCTCTCACCATTTTCATCTCTAATTGTATCACCAATAATCCGGAATTACGGATTTGGTTAACCTTTGAATAACTAAAAGTGAAAGATTTTTAATTTGTTCAAATTTATTTTCAAATTTGTTCAAATTTAGTTTTTTTTTCTTAAGTTGATTTTGCAAGCTTTTACCAGGCTAAAATAGTTGATGAAAGGTTGGGGTAAGAAGGGTCCGGGAGCATAGGGTTGATCATATGCTTTAATATTAAATCAAACAGAGGACAATAATCATTAGCAGCCAAGTCTAAATCTACCCAAGCTGTCCGTGGTTCAGAGCTTAGCCACTGACCATGTTAGCACAATAGTAGCATGCTATATTCGGTAGTCCCTATCCCGCCATAGTTTGCTTTCATTACAATATACTCGTATATGCACGTTTATGTCTCCAAATGAAGTTATTTAATGTTTTTTGTAGTTTAAGAATATATTTAGTTGGAATCAAAAGAGAATAGACCTAAAGACAAACAAAATCTTTGGTAAACTATTCATTTTGAACACAACAATTCTTCACGACCAAGTCAGTTGTAGGTTTGACATACCGGCATGTCATCTGTAATAGACTTGATGAATTTTTACATGTTAAGAGCTATCGTCATTTTAAAGCTCCTAGAAAGTAGAATACCGAGATAGATGAAAGAGTTTTCCTCCGATAATATTTCAGAGAAACTTTTAATGTTACTTTCCGTAGTAGTATAAATACTAAAATCAAGAATTTTTTATTTTGCCAGATCTCTTTTAAAATATGAGACAGTGGAATACAAATCTAGCATAGCTTGAGCTTCGTTAATTGATATATAGGAACTGTTAAAGATAGTGTTTATAATTAAAGGCAAGCTATTATTTAGTCTATTAGCTAGGATTTTTTTTAAAGGTTTTAATATCAGTCTTGATGAATGAGATTGGCCTGTAGTAATTATCGTATTAAGTATCTCCATTGGGTTTCAGCATAAGCATAATATTGCCATGCAGCATTTCAGATGGGAAACTGCTTATGTCTGATGCTTTTTAAAATACTTTTAATAAGTGAGCGACTCAAATGGGTGCAAAACTTTTATAATACTCTCTATTAAATCAGTCATGTCCAGATGACACTCTCAACTTAATAGTTGGTTGCACGCCATTTGGAAAAAATAACTGCAATTGATAACTTCTTATAACCATCAACAAGCTTCTTACACCTGTCAAATGAAATTTTCGACGACTCTTCTTTTGCAAACTACTCCACTACTCTCATGTTTGAAGGCTGCCTTCTCCCAACAGCAATTTTCACTTCAACCTAGCTTTCTGACACTGGGCACTACAAAACCCTTTGGTAATCGTCAGATTTTATGATGTCTTGCACACAGCCAAGGCACTCAGTGCCAAAGGCAGCAAAACAACCCCAAAATATCTTTGAACCTCCATCACGTTTGATTTTCTTTGTAAGCCTTATTCAGTTTTCGGTACACAGTAGAATGATGTGCTTTACCGAAAAGCTCTATATTGATTTCATCTGTTCACAATAGGATTTTGGTTACTCTTGTACATTTTGGCAAACTGCAGTCTAGCTTTTTTAGGTCCCTGTGCCATGGTGCTTCATACAATGCAAATGTCGACAGATAGTTCACGTTGACACTGATGCATCCTGAGCCTTCAGAACAGTGAATTTTTTTAGACCTTGATTGGGGCTACTTCTCTACCATCCAGACGATCCTGCGTTGCAACCTTTGTTCGGTCTCCGCCATCTAATATTGTTGCCCTGATTATTTGCTTGCATAATTGCAGTTTCCTCAGTATACAGTATTGATATATTCATGCCTTTATTCATCTGTGATGCTTCGGCTCCCTCTAGCGGCCAGAGTTATGTTGGCAGTTCAATCTTGTTTTTGTATTATCCATGTCTGATTCTCCTCCTCCTTTGCAATGCATTATGGTAGCTCAGCCTCCATTTCCCTCCATTTTTCCTTTCACTTTCCTCAGCCTGCCTTCAAGGAAAGACGCTTCACTTCATCCCCCTTGCGATTGCATTGCCGGTATGTCTTTATGCTTCCTATAGATATTTCTGCTCCATATTAGCCTAGCCTAGCCAGTTGTACTCCCAGTTCAGTTACTAGCTTCCTAAAATGTTATGCATAATGTACCTCATGTGTAGTATGTATCTGTTCTATACCATGCACTGATTCTATTTATATCATTGTTCACAGTTTCACCGCATCAATATACCACTACGTTTAATAAAGCACAGACTCAACCACAGTCTCCTTATTGGACCCCGGTATAGCGGTTTAGCTGACTGTATAGCTACGTATGAGCCTGCCTCAGCTAGTGAGGACAGAACAGTGAAACGGCAACCATCCAACTAGTGGGATTCAAGTCACCGGCTACTCAGAGACTAAATACAGCTACAGCAATCTCTGCACAGCCAAGCACTTTCCCAAGACACCATGTCTCACAAATCGCATAGGACAAGATCTGTTACTTCCGTCTCCTCAAAGACAACATCCATCAGCAGCGCTGTCGCCATTGCCCGCGCAAATGCTGAAGCTGCCAAAATACGAGCGAGCTTTGCTGACCAAGAGATGCAACTTAAATTAGAAAAAGCACGCATAGATGAAGAGAGAGCCGATCAAGAGAGAAGGTCGCGCTTAGAGAGAGCCGATCAAGAGGGAAGGTCGCGCTTAGAGAGAGCCGATCAAAAGAGAAGGTCGCAGTTAGAGAAGGCACGTGTGGATGCCGCCTTAGAAAGCCTAGCAGCAAAAAGGGAAGCTGCCGCAGCCCTCGCCGAAGCAGAATCGCTAGAAGCCGCGCAAAATCCCAAGCTGCATAGCCAAAGCAGTACGTCGAGTCTGGAGTTTCCACTGCAAGACTCACCACAACGCACATCTCAGTATGTTAATGACCTTCCTGATCCAAACTATAACCCTGAACCAGTACCAAAACCAGAATACGACACCTCCAGCGAAGTAACCAACGTGGATCACCCTGCTGACGCACCGTACATCAGGCCGAAGAAATACGACACCGGCTGGCGCCACCATGAGGACACTAACAGGTACGAACGCACCTCACATCACTATCAGGGTGACCCATCACCAGTATACTCTGTTGACAACTGGTTCACGACAGAATTTGCCAAGTTCTTCACACGACGTGAACTGGTCGCCAAGGGACTCATGAAATTCACTGACCGAGCTGAAGGTTACAGAGCTTGGAAAGCTTCCTTCCAAAATGTCATTAGAGACTTGGGGCTACAACACAGGGAAGAGATAGACCTGTTAGTCAAATACCTGGGAGAAGAGTCAGTCAAACACGCAGTAAGGATCATAGACATTAATATAAACCGCCCTGAGACTGGCCTCAAAGAGATCTGGAAAAGGCTGGATGAGTGTTACGGCTCAGCAGAAGTAATAGAAAGAGCCTTGTTCAAAAGAATCGATGACTTTCCTAAAATATCTAACAAAGGTCTCCAGAAACTTAGAGAGCTAAGCGACTTGCTAAAGGAAGTCCAAGTTGCCAAATACGAGGACGACCTACAGGGACTTGCATTTCTCGACACAGCCAGAGGTGTTAATCCTATAGTCCAGAAGTTGCCCTACAATCTACAGGAGAGGTGGCTCACACATGGTTCCACGTACAAATACAAACACAGCGTTCCATTCCCTCCCTTCTCCGTTTTTGTAGACTTCATACACCAACAAGCAAGAATTAGAAACGATCCCAGCTTTGACTTTGCAATACCATATGCCACACCATCACCACCTGCAAATCCACGCAGAAGATCTGTGGAAGTACACAAGACTTATGTTTCTTCTCCAGGTTCTAATTACAGGTCTGCTGGCTGCTCCCAATCAGAGACAAAGGTGCAGGACCCTGACAAGCAGTGCCCACTTCATCAGAAGCCTCATCCTCTCCTGAAATGCAGAGCCTTCAGAGGAAAATCTATGCCAGATCGCAGAAGCTTCCTGAAAGAAAACGGTATCTGCTACAAGTGCTGCTCGTCCACAGCTCATCTCGCCAAGGATTGCAAGGTCAGTGTAAAATGCACAGAATGTGGCACCACAGATCATAACACCGCTCTACACCCTGGCCCAGCTCCATGGAGTACACAAAACACGCCAGCTGACAGTGAGCATGGCGGGGAGGAAAGGAACACTGATACAGCTATGCCAGAGATCACTTCACAATGCACCGAGGTCTGCAAAGGCACAATAGACAGTAGGTCCTGTTCAAAAATATGCCTCGTCAAAGTATACCCGAAGGGCCATAGAGACCAAGCTGTAAGACTGTATGCTATCTTAGGTGACCAAAGTAATCGATCCTTGGCTAGATCAACGTTCTTTGACCTATTCAACATCAAAGGGCCAAGCACTCCCTACTCCTTAAAGACGTGTGCAGGTACTGTGACAACAGCAGGCAGGAAAGCTACTGACTACCAGATCGAGTCTTTAGACGGACAATTCTGCCTACCACTACCTACGATCATCGAAGGTAACCAGATCCCAGACAACAGATCTGAAATCCCTACGCCAGATGTAGCAATCCATCACGCTCACTTAAAACAAATAGCACACCTCATACCGGAACTCGACCATCAGGCCCAGATAATTCTGCTGTTGGGGAGAGATATCCTACAGGTTCATAAAGTGAGACGTCATATCAACGGACTCCACAATGCTCCCTATGCCCAAAGGCTAGACCTAGGATGGGTCATAATTGGCAACGTATGCTTGGGACGCATGCACGCCCCATCTTCTGTGACAAGCATGCTGACAAATACATTGGAGAAAGGACGTCCATCTCTGTTTCAACCTTGTAACAATGAGTTCCATGTCAGGGAACTGCCACACAGCATCCAACTACCTGATCATTTAATAGACTTTACTCACGACAGCAGTATAGTGTCGGGAAGCTATGAGGATCAGTTAGGGGGCACAGTCTTCCAGAGAACTAAGCAGGACAACCAAGTGGCAATGTCGGTAGAGGACAAGTTGTTCTTAGAGGTAATGGACAAGGGACTCGTTAAAGATGAGACCAACAGCTGGGTCGCACCTCTTCCCTTCAAAACCCACAGACCACGTCTACCAAACAACAGAAATCAGGCATTACAACGTTTCTCCTCTCTCATTCGTAATCTGCAAAAGAAACCAGAGATGAAAGATCACTTTTTCTCCTTCATGTCAAAGATTTTTGAAAACCGTCACGCAGAACTAGCTCCCACTCTCAAAGACTCTGAAGAATGCTGGTTCCTACCCATGTTCGGAGTATACCACCCTAAGAAACCAGGCCAGATCAGAGTCGTGTTTGATTCCAGTGCTAAATTTAATGATGTCTCCCTGAATGACGTTCTGCTGACAGGACCAGACCTCAATAATAAACTACTGGGTGTACTTATGCGCTTCCGTAAGGATTCCATTGCCTTCATCGCTGACATCCAGCAAATGTTCCATTGTTTCCTTGTGAGAGAGAGAGACAGGAACTTCCTAAGATTCTTCTGGTACAGAGACAATGATCCTACTAAAGAAGTCACAGAGTATCGCATGAGAGTGCACATCTTTGGCAACAGTCCTTCACCTGCAGTCGCCATTTACGGACTCAAAAGGTCAGCTCAGGAAGGAGAACCAGAATACGGAGCAGATGTCAGACAATTCATAGAAAAGGACTTTTATGTCGACGACTGTCTAAAAGCCATGCCTTCAAATGAGACTGCAATCAGTCTTCTCAGGAGAGCTCAGGACATGCTTGCCTGCTCGAACCTTAGGCTTCATAAAATAGCCTCAAACAGCCAAGAACTCATGGAAGCGTTCCCTTCTCAAGACCTATGTAATGGTCTCAGAGACCTGGACCTGGGGTCAGACCCCACACCAATACAACGCAGCCTCGGGCTTCTCTGGAATCTACAATCAGACACTTTCACCTTTCAGGTCAGCCAGGAAGAAAGGCCTTTCACACGTAGAGGCGTCCTGTCTACCATCAACAGTCTGTACGACCCCTTGGGTTTCGCAGCTCCTGTTACTATACAAGGCAAGGCCCTACTAAGAGACTTAACTAGGGAAACATCTGACTGGGATGCACCTCTGCCACCTGATAAGAGGATCCAGTGGGAAGAGTGGAAGAACTCGTTAGCGGCACTCTCCAACTTGCATATGCCAAGACCATACACTCCTGTGCCATCTACTGAGATACAGAGCCAAAGACTGTACGTATTTGCAGATGCTTCTGTCAAAGCAATTGCCGCTGTTGCCTACCTCAAAACTGTAGACTCCAAATGTCAGTGCCACATTGGTTTCGTCATGGGAAAGGCCAAACTCGCACCACAACCAGAGCACACTATACCCAGGTTAGAGCTTTGTGCCGCAGTCTTAGCCGTTGAGTTAGCGGAGTTCATCGCATCCGAAATGGATATCGACCTGACACAAGCCAAGTTCTACTCAGACAGCAAAGTAGTCCTGGGATATATCCACAACGAAAGCAGGCGATTCTACGTTTATGTCAATAACAGAGTGCTACGAATCAGGAGATCAGTTCACCCACAGCAGTGGCATTACATACCCACAGACCAGAATCCCGCAGATCATGCAACTAGAGCAGTTGACGCAAGTCGACTAGGAAGCACAACGTGGCTCTCTGGACCAAAACTATTGTACATTGAGGAATGTTTTCCAGACACCTTCGAACTTGTAGGAGAGGACTCAGATGCTGAAATCCGCCCTCAGGTGTCTACACTACATACAATGACCTCTGTTATCCAGCTTGGATCTTGCAGGTTCGACAGATTCTCAAGTTGGAAGTCACTTACTCGAGCCATTACCTGCCTGACTCATATAGCTCGCTCATTCGGGACCACCAGAACTCGTGACATGGAAAAATCTAAAGGAGCAGCGAGGCTTACCCACGAAAGCCTAATCACCTTCATGGCTGAAGCTGCAGCTATAATCAATGCAAGACCCCTGGTTCCAGTTCCTAACGACCCTGAGGAGCCCTTGTTATTGACTCCAGCTACTTTACTTACCCAGAAAACCGGACTGTCCAGTGCCCCTCCAGGAGGATTCGACGCGAAGGACCTCTACAAGCGCCAATGGAGACAGGTACAAAGTCTTGCAAATACTTTCTGGGACAGGTGGCGCAAACAATATTTGTCTACCCTGCAGCCACGGACGAAGTGGCAATCTACTAAACCTAATCTGAACATAGGTGACCTTGTTCTTGTGAAAGACTGTCAGATTCACCGGAACCAGTGGCCACTTGGTCTAGTTACCGCAACGTTCCCGAGCAAGGACGGCAACGTCCGCAAAGTTGAGCTAAGGATGACCAAAGGGAATGAACCTAAGACATTTTCCAGACCGGTATCTGAACTGGTCCTATTGTTGCCTTTGGAAGAAAGGAGTTGTGACATCCGTTGATGCCAGATGGGGAGTGTTCTGTCTCCGCCATCTAATATTGTTGCCCTGATTATTTGCTTGCATAATTGCAGTTTCCTCAGTATACAGTATTGATATATTCATGCCTTTATTCATCTGTGATGCTTTGGCTCCCTCTAGCGGCCAGAGTTATGTTGGCAGTTTAATCTTGTTTTTGTATTATCCATGTCTGATTCTCCTCCTCCTTTGCAATGAATTATGGTAGCTCAGCCTCCATTTCCCTCCATTTTTCCTTTCACTTTCCTCAGTCTGCCTTCAAGGAAAGACGCTTCACTTCATCCCCCTTGCGATTGCATTGCCGGTATGTCTTTATGCTTCCTATAGATATTTCTGCTCCATATTAGCCTAGCCTAGCCAGTTGTACTCCCAGTTCAGTTACTAGCTTCCTAAATGTTATGCATAATGTACCTCATGTGTAGTATGTATCTGTTCTATACCATGCACTGATTCTATTTATATCATTGTTCACAGTTTCACCGCATCAATATACCACTACGTTTAATAAAGCACAGACTCAACCACAGTCTCCTTATTGGACCCCGGTATAGCGGTTTAGCTGACTGTATAGCTACGTATGAGCCTGCCTCAGCTAGTGAGGACAGAACAACCTTTCATCAATTTTTCTCTACATTCCACGTCCAGGGGGATTAGTTACATTACCATTTGTTGTAAACTTCTTGATTATGTTGCGCACCATGGACAAAGGAACATTAACCTCTTTACCCCCAAGGGTGGTTTGCATGTTAATGACCGGGCCAACTGTTACAATTCTGACCACTGCCTCTTTATGAGGTTATAACTCTGGAACGCTTCAACGAATTCTGGTGATTCTGATAATGTTTTCTCGTGACATATTGTACTTCATGATAGTGGAAAAATTTCCTTGACATTACTTGAGTTTATTTGTAAAAAAAAAAAAAAAAGGAAATTTGGCGAAAATTTAGAAAATGTCCCAATTTTCCAACTTTGAATTTTCAAGCCCTTAAATCACAGAGATATGTCACACAAAATACTTAATAAGTATAAGTATTTCCCACATGTCTACTGTACATCAGCACAATTTGGAACCAACGTTTTTTTTTTAAGGAGTTATAAGGGTTAAAATTTGACCAGCAATTTCTCATTTTTACAACACCATTTCTTTTTTAGGGACCACATCACATTTGAAGTCACTTTGAGGGGTCTATATAAAATAACCAAGTGTGACACCATTCTAAAAACTGCACCCCTCAAGGTGCTCAAAACCACATTCAAGAAGTTTATTAACCCTTCAGGTGTTTCACAGGAATTTTTGGAATGTTTAAAAAAAAAAAAAAAAAAATGAACATTTAACTTTTCACAAAAAATTTACTTCAGATCCAATTTGTTTCATTTTACCAAGGGTAACAGGAGAAATTACGCTGATACCCCATATGTGGGGGTAAACCACTGTTTGGGCGCATGGCAGAGCTCAGAAGGGAAGGAGCGCCATTTGACTTTTCAATGCAAAATTGAATGGAATTGAGATGGGACGCCATGACTCGTTTGGAGAGCCCCTAATGTGCCTAAACAGTGGAAACCCCCCAAAAATGACGCTATTTTGGAAAGTAGACCCCCTAAAGAACTTATCTAGATGTGTGGTGAGCACTTTGAACCCCCAAGTGCTTCACAGACGTTTATAATGTAGAGCCGTGAAAATTTAAAAAAAAAATTTTCCACCACAAAAATGATCTTTTAGCCCCCAATTTTGTATTTTCACAAGGGTATCTGGAGAAATTGGACCCAAAAAGTTGTTGTGCAATTTGTCCTGTACGCTGATGCCCCATATGTGGGAGAAAACTACTGTTTGGGAACAGAGCTCGGAAGGGAAGAAGTGGCGTTTTAGAATGCAGACTTTGATGGAATGGTCTGCGGGCGTCACAATGCGTTTGCAGAGCCCCTGATGTACCTAAACAGTAGAAACCCCCCACAAGTGACCCCATTTTGGAAACTAGACCCCCCCCCAAGGAACTTATCTAGATGTGTGGTGAGCACTTTGAACCCCCAAGTGTTTCACTAAAGTTTATAACGCAGAGCCGTGAAAATAAAAAATCCCTTTTTTCCACAAAAATGATTTTTCCAGGACGTCCCTCCTGACAGCACCCTGGAGGACTTCCTCCTCCCCTTGCTGGGACAGGAAACACACGAGAGTTCAAAAGGTCATGTCCCACCCCCAATCCTCAGTGTTTTTCCTGTCCCTCCAAGGGATGCACGAGAGAAGCTGCGCAGCTTACCGGAGCTCAGGGGGATCGTGCGGCTTGCCAATACCCTTCCCCCTGTCAAGAGACTCAGGGCAGAAACCCTCCAGAGGGGGGTCCCTCTGCTCCAAAGACCAGGAGAGGCGAAGCTCCTAGTGGCAGCCGCTCCTCCCGGTGGGAGGCTCTCGGCTGCGGATACGGTTCCAGGCGGCAGGGTTTTGCAGCATCCAGAGCGGTGCTGTGTCCTGCACGGCATCTTCAAACGGAAGTCCCAGGGAACCGCGTCACTTCCGGTATCGCGGCAGCCATTACCGTCACTTCCGGTGACACTGTAAAGAGCGGGGGAAGTGTGTGCGCTCCAGCGTGGAACGCGCAGCAGCTGAATTGCTTCTGTCCAGCGTTGTGAGCTGCGGGGACCTGCTACCTCGGATCATTATGGAAGGAAGCATGCCAGCTGAGGAAGGGGTGAGTGCGCATAGCGCAGACCTCCCTATCTGCACGCACGACAGGCTTACCCCCATTACTTACTCCCTATCTTATGTCATTTAAGGATAAGGGAACCCCCGCTGCCCCCTCTGGTCAAGCGAAGAAGTCCGGCAAGGCATCCGGGAAATCCAGTAGATGCCCTATATGTAGTGTGAAGCTTCCGGACACTCATGTCAAAGCCTTGTGTGCAGATTGCACATCTAAGGTTATGAGGGACGAACAGCCGGCACTCTTGTCAGAGATGAGGTCCCTAATACGAGAAGAAGTCCAGACTTCTTTGTCCAGTATTGTGGAGAAATCCATCCCCGTTCCCAGCCGCAAGAGAGCCAGACGGGAGCGAGACCTAAGAGAGCTGGTGTATAGTTCTGAGGACAAGTCTGACTCTGAGGACTTTGTCTCAGAAGAACAGGGGGAGCTTCCTTCAGGGAGCCAGGACCACCAAAGGAAATACCTCTTCCAGGCGGAGGAGACGAATGATCTCGTGCAGGCTGTGCGAAGCACAATGCAGATAGAAGAGACATCTAAGCCTCAATCCAGGCAGGACATGATGTTCGGGGGACTTATGTCACGTAGGCAGACTGTCTTCCCAGTTAGTGAGCATATCAAAGCCATAATACTGGAGGAGTGGAAAGAGGCAGAACGTCGGCTGGTATTGTCTAAAGACTTCAAAGCTCGTCTACCATTCGAGCCGGAAGAAGTCAAACTATGGGAAGAGATACCCAAAGTAGAAGTTCCGGTGGCAAAGGTTGCCAAAAAGACAGCCATACCATTCGGGGACTCAAATCTGCGCGATCCCATGGATCAGAAAGCCGACATACTGCTAAAGAGGGCCTGGGAATCGTCTGCAGCCCTAATTAAGACCAACAGAGCAGCTACCTTGGTAGCCCGGTCTATGTATCTATGGATGAGTCAATTGGAAGAGCATCTGTCCAATAAAACCCCGAGGTCTGATATTCTAAACTCCCTCCCTATCATGAGATCTGCCATGGCCTTTCGGTCTGACATGACAGCTGAATCGGTCAGGTTTTCGGCTAGAAGTGGTTCTTTATCCAATGCGGCTAGAAGGGCGGTCTGGCTAAGATCCTGGTCAGGGGATAATGCCTCTAAAACCAAATTATGTTCAATTCCCTTCTCAGGAGCAAGGGTATTTGGTTCTTCACTAGATACTATCCTAAGGACAAGCCTAAGAGGTCTCAGTCCTTTCGGAGGTTTTCCCTTCAGGAGACAGTCCGATTACAGAGGGGGTAGATCCAATAGAGGATTCAGTAGAGGTTCCCATAGCCAGGACAATAAGAACAGGAGTTTCTTCTTCAGCCCCTCCTCTAAATCTAAGACGCAATGACGCCACTCTTATCGGGGGAAGGCTTCGCCACTTTGCGGAGAATTGGGCCCCGAGTCACTCAAAATCAATGGGTCCTTCGGACTGTGTCAGAAGACTACAGTATCGAGCTTTACTCCCCTCCTCCAGACAGATACATCGTACCTACGATGGTTATGCGAGACTCTCCCATGATGATAGACTTAAAGGATATGCTTTCCTCAAAAGTCATAATTCCAGTTCCACCACTAGAAGTAGGCCAGGGACACTACTCTTCCCTATTTTCCATAACAAAACCATCAGGCGACTCTCGCACAATAATAAATCTGAAACCTCTAAATGCCTGGGTCAGGTACAAGAGGTTCCGTATGGAGTCCATACGTTCAGCAATCCTCCTCATAGATCAGGATGCTGTGATGTGCACTCTCGGCCTGAAGAGTGCCTATAATCAGGTCCCTGTCCACCCCTCATCTCAGAGGCTTCTGAGGTTTGCGGTGGTGCTGCCATCCGGGACCTGTCACTACCAGTTTCAATGCCTTCCGTTCGGGCTTGCCTCAGCACCTCGTGTATTTACAAAGCTGGTGTCAGAGATTGTCGCTTTCCTGAGAAACCAGGGGATCATAATAGTCCCATATCTCGATGACTTTCTCATGGTCGCAAGAACGCCAGAGATTCTGTCAGACCACAGGAACCGAACTGTGTCTGTGATGGAACAGTTGGGATGGGTCATAAACTGGCAAAAATCCGACCTGACTCCGGAACAGAGGAAGATCTTCCTGGGAGTGTGTCTGGACTCAAGAAACAGGATATCCCTGCTACCCGAGACCAAGCTGGAGGCAATTTAGATCCAAATCAGGCTCCTATTAGAACGCAGAGCATCAATAAGGACGGCCATGAGGGTACTAGGCCTAATGACGGCTTGCATACAGTGTGTAAGATGGGCACAGTTCCATTCAAGACCTCTGCAAAGATTAATCCTCTCCAGATGGGACCGTCGTCAGTCTTCTCTGGACAGTATTTTAAAGCTGACGTATCCAGTACGAAGGTTTCTCCTCTGGTGGACACAACCAGAGAAGTTAAGAATCGGGGTGTTATGGTCTACCGATCCCTACGTAGTAGTTACTACAGACACCTGCGTGGGCTGGGGAGCTCATCTAAAAGGCAGGATCCTACAAGGGAGGTGGCCAGCAGATGTCATTCACAGCTCCTCCAACTTCAAAGAGCTGTATGCTGTTTGGAAGGCATTAAGAAGGAACTGACACACCCTTGCAAATTGCCATGTCAAGATAATGTCCGACAATGTAACAACAGTTTCTTTCCTCAAACATCAGGGAGGCTCAAGACACCATCCGCTTCAGGAGCTTGTGGGAAGAATATTCCGTTGGGCAGAAAATTCGGTCCTATCCATTTCGGCAATTCACCTAGAGGGCTCCCAGAATGTCATAGCAGACTATCTGAGCAGGAGACGGGTGTTTGCAACAGAGTGGGAACTCAACCAGGAAATCTTCCAGGATTTAGGTCTTCGCTGGGGAACTCCCAGTATAGACCTATTTGCAAACAGGAGAAATTTGAAGGTCTCAAGATTCTTCTCGCTGAACCCTCAAGATCTCCCGGAAGGGATAGATGGTCTGAGCCAGGAATGGACGGAACCCCTCTCATATGCATTCCCTCCTCTAGCACTGATTCCAGCTGTACTCCGAAAAATCAAGGAGGATCGAGCTCGAGTTATATTGATTGTTCCATTTTGGCCAAGAAGGAGCTGGTTCTCTCTCCTAGTAGACCTGGCAATCGAGAGCCCAGTAGAGCTCCCTCTCAGGGCAGATGTAATTCACCAGGGTCCAGTGTACCACCCGAACCCAGAGAAAATACATCTCTCAGCATGGATCCTGAAGGGAACATCCTGAAGGCAAGAGGGCTGTCGGACCAAGTGATAGCCACTATTAAATCCAATAGGAAGCCAGTCACATCAGCAATTTATTTAAAAATCTGGCGGCGTTTCTGCCTGGAGGGTGGCAGGTCTGAGGTTTCGGCAGGCACTCCCGACTTACCTAGAATCCTAGATTTCCTGCAGGCTGGGTTTGACAAAGGTCTAAAACCAAGCACCTTGAAAGTGCAGATCTCGGCACTTAGCTCTATTTTTGACTATCGCCTAGCATCCCACCCGTGGATAGTTAGATTTATCAGAGCCACCCAGAGGTTGCGCCCCACCATTAGACAATTGTCGCCTTCCTGGGACCTTAATCTGGTCCTCAGAATCCTTTGTAAAAATGACTACGCCTCAGCTGATAATATGCCTATTCCAGTCCTCACTCGTAAAACAGCATTCTTAGTGGCGATTACCACGGCTAAGAGAGTGGGGGAAATTCAAGCCCTGTGCACTAGGGACCTGTACCTTCAGATTAGAGAGGATAGCTTAATCCTTAGACTGGATCCCTCAATTATCCCAAAAGTGGGAACGGTTAAGAATAGAAAGCAGGAAATCGTGTTACCATCCTTTTGCAATAACCCGGCTAATGCAAAAGAAAAAGCTCTCCATTCACTTGATGTCAGACAGGCAGTCTTAGACTACCTGGCAGCCACCAACTCGTGGCGCATTGACCCAAATTTATTCATTTTGTTTGGAGGAAAGAATAAAGGAAAGAAGGCCTCTCTCGCACGTTGGATCACCTCAGTGATCTCTGAGGCGTACCAGTCAGAGGGACTTCCACCTCCAAAGGGTCTCCATGCACATTCTACACGAGGGATAGCTACTTCTTGGGCCGAGAGGGCAGGCGCCTCTCTAGAGCAGATTTGTAAGGCGGCAATATGGGCTAGCGCCAACACCTTTTGTAAACATTATAAACTTGATGTTTTGTCTGGTCAACATACTGCATTTGGGGGAAAGGTTCTCCAAGCGGTAATCCCACCCTTAGGAGCTGCTTTGGTACTCTCCAGGGTGCTGTCAGGAGGGACGTCCTGGAAAATAGGTATTAAGCTTACCGTTAATTATGTTTCCAGGAGTCCATCCTGACAGCACTGGTAGTTCCCTCCCTGGTGATATTTATATGCATGATGTAATGTAACCCTGGCATATGATGTATTATGTTCCTGGCATATGTTGTAATATGTTCCTGGCATATGATGTAATATGTTCTATTTACCAATAAAGTAATTTTTTTCTGCATTTCCATGAGGCAGTTCTTGCTACAAAACTGAGGATTGGGGGTGGGACACGACCTTTTGAACTCTCGTGTGTTTTCTGTCCCAGCAAGGGGAGGAGTACATCCTCCAGGGTGCGGTCAGGATGGACTCCGGGAAACATAATTAACGGTAAGCTTAATACCTATTTTTTTTAGCCCCGTTTTGTATTTTCCCAAGGGTAACAGGTGAAATTGGCCCCCTAAGTTGTTGTACAATTTGTCCTGAGTACGCAGATACCCCATATGTGTTGGTAAACCACTGTTTGGGCGCATGGCACAGCTAAGAATGGAAGGAGCCCCGTTTTATTTTTTTCAACGCAGAATTGGATGGAATTGAGATCGGACATCATGTTGTGTTTGTAGAACCCCTGATGTGCCTAAACAGTGGAAACCTCCCAATTCTAACTGAAACCCTAACCCCAACACACCCCTAACCCTAATCCCAACCCTAAACACACCCCTAACCCCAACCACACCCCTAACCCTAATCCCAACCCCAACACACCCCCAACCCCAACACACCCCTAACCCTGACACACCCCAAACCCAACCGTAAACGTAATCCAAACCCAAACCCCAACCCTAACTTTAGCCCCAACCCCAACTTTAGCCCAAACCCTAACTCTAATGGGAAAATGGAAATAAATACATTTTTTTATTTTATTATTTTCCCTAACTAAGGCGGTGATAATGGGGGGGTTTGATTTACTATTTATAGTGGGTTTTTATGTCGGGTTTTTATGATTGGCAGCTGTCACACACTAAAGGACGCTTTTTGTTGCCAAAAATATTTTTTGTGTTACCACATTCCGAGAGCTATAACTTTTCCATATTGTGGTCCACAGAGTCATGTGAGGTCTTGTTTTTTGAGGGACGAGTTGACGTTTTTATTGGTATCATTTTCGGGCACATGACATTTTTTGATCGCTTTTTATTCCGATTTTTCTTAGGCAGAATCAACAAAAACCAGCAATTTGTGAATTTCTTTTAGGGGGGAGGGCGTTTATACCGTTCCACGTTTGGTAAAATTGATAAAGCACTTTTATTCTTCGGCGATAATAAATATGTGTACTATTATTGTTTTTTTTATTTACATAAAGAAATGTATTTATTGGAACAATATTTTTTTCATTTATTTAGGATTTTTTTTTACACATAACTATTTTTTTTTACTTTTTCCCAGTGTGGGACATCATGTTATAGTGTCAGATCGCTGATATGACACTTTGCAATGCAGTGTGTCAGATCAGCAATCTGACAGGCACTGCAGGAGGCTTCCCGGCGCCTGCTCTGAGCAGGCGCTTGCAAGCCACCTCCCTGCAGGACCCGGAAGGCCCCCCCGCGGCCATTTTGGATCCGGGCCTGCAGGGAGGATGATGGAGGAGACTCTCGGAGCGACGCGATCACATCACGTTGCTCCGAGGGTCTCAGGGAAGCACGCAGGGAGCCCCCTCCCTGCGCAATGCTTCCCTATGCCGCCGGAACGCTGCGATCATGTTTGATCGCAGTGTTACGGGGGTTAATGTGCCAGGAGCGGTCCGTGACCGCTCCTGGCACATAGTGCCGGATGTCAGCTGTGATAGCTAACACCCACCCGCGATCACGTTAGACGTACTATCCCGTCGGTGGTCACATGGGCCCATACCACCTCGACAGAATAGTATGTCTAATGTCAGAAAGGGGATAAGCTCTCTGGTGATTGACTTGTAACCTTGAGATTGCTGATATTGCTCAACAATTTTGGTTTTCAAGTCCATAGACTGTTCTCTTCTCTTTCTGTTCTTCATGCTTAGTGTGGCGCACACACACACACAATGCAAATATTGAGTCAACTTCTGCCCTTGTCATCTGGTTTCAGGTGTGATTTTCTTATTTCCACACCTGTTACTTGCCAAAGGCGAGTTTGAATGAGCATCACATGCTTGAAACAAAGTTGTTTACCCACAATTTTGGAAGAGTGCCAACAATTTTCTCCGGCGCATTTTTGAAGTTTTGTATGAAATTATGTCCAATTTGCTGTTGAACCAATACACACAAAGGAAATAAACCTGTGTATAACTAGACTATGTGCACACGATGCGGATTAGTTGCATTTCCACAGCGTTTTTTCACAGCGGAAATGCTCCAAAAACGCAATGGATTACTTAAGCAATGTTAATCAATGACATTCCTTAAGTGTTGTGCACAACACTTTCCGTCCTTATTTGCAGCATTTTATTTTCAGCAGCATGTCAATTCTTTTTGCGGATCTGCAGCGTTTCTGCACCCATTGACTTCCATTGAGTCAGTCAAATCCGCAGCAAAAACCCAGGTGTAAAAAGGTTTGGGATTTGCTGCAAATTAGCTGCCAAAGAACGCTGCGATTTGTCAAAGGGATATGATGTCATAAGGGGGAAGAGTGTGTGGGCGGAGAATATGTCTGTGCGTCTGTGTGTGGGCGGAGAATATGTGTGTGTCTGTATGTGTGTGTTTACCCATGCGACGTGTGTACCCAGGCGTCGTCTGATGGGACTACAACTCCTATCCGGCCACATATTTTGCCACGTGACAGACAGCATGAGCCGATGATGGGAGAATAGTCTCATCATCTGATGCCTGTGTTCAATCAAAACATTTACATAAGTTACATATTCACATACACAATACATACTCACCAAACACCTAATCTCAGACGCCCGTGTCTCCTGCAAACAATCAAAAATAATGAACCAACA
This sequence comes from Ranitomeya imitator, assembly GCF_032444005.1. NCBI lineage: Eukaryota > Metazoa > Chordata > Amphibia > Anura > Dendrobatidae > Ranitomeya > Ranitomeya imitator. The sequence continues at coordinate 481,732,333 of NC_091287.1, forward strand.
CATACTCCCTGTCCGCCGTAGTCCATTTAATACCGAGTGTCCCACGTCGATCTCACCCGGCCGCCGGTGATACACTGACAGGAGGTGATTGCTCCCACAGTGTATCACTGAGCCACCATGAGAGTTCACCGGAGTTCATCAGCTGATCAGCTCCGGTGCTCTCACTTATGGGAAAGTTCTCACACAGCGGTAGTGCCGTCAGTGAGAGCACCGGAGCTGATGAACTCCAGTGAAATCTCACGGCAGCTCAGTGATACACTGACAGGAGGTAATCGCTCCCACAGTGTATCGCCGGAGGCCGGGTAGAGCAGTTACATCTCCCGATGTGACTGTTCTATATGCGAGATCGCTGTGGGTCACTCGGTATTAAATGGACTACATTGGACAGGATAGTATTATATGTTTATTTATTATTTTTCATTCTTTACAGGAGACAAGGGCATCGGGGATTAGGCGTTCAGCAAGTATGGCAAATTAAGATTCAATAAAGGAGTCTGTGTGATGATTTCAAATAAAGGACTTTATTCTGGCTGTGTCTTTACCATTTATTTATTTACCAAGATATCATTTCATCTTCAACTTGCTTAACTGTTCACAATAAACAGTAATTTTGACCAGGGGGGCCCAAACTTTTACATGCCACTGTATACAAACACACATATATTGTAAAGCGCCATGGAATAAGTGGCGCTATAATAATAAATAATATTGTATATATTCTTCACACACACATATGTAAAACTGCTCACTTGTACAACACTGGAATTAAAGGTGCTTCAAAAATAAATATTATATTTTATATACACTTACAATATCCTCATGTATATGGCCCTTACTCGTGGTATTCAGGACAGTGGAATATTTCCCCCACTGCAATCTATAGGAATTCTTGCACCTTCAGCATCTACAGTGAATGTGACATCTGCTTTTTCTGGACATGGGGTCATTTCTGGTTGCAATAGAGCGACCCTTATTGCACGTATGCCAGGGAAGCACCCAGTGCATCATTTTAATTTGTTTACCAGCCTCCATTCATCAAAAAGAGGCCAAAGCAGTGCCCTCTTGGCCTCCATTGACTGATACAGTATACAGCACAGTACACGACATAGGCATCCAGTAGAGAAATGGACATGGGAGCTTATGGGTGATGGGAACCACTAAGCAGCATCAGTAAAATCTATATGTCGCAGGTTTTCAGCCAGATTTCCTCCCAATATACAGTGTGGCCGCACGCTCCAATGGTTATTCCTTGTACAGTAAAATGAGACAATTTTTCAATTTACTTTATGAAACAATATCTCAGACTTTTTAAGACCTCTGCTTGCTGCCATTATACAGAGACCTCCCAATGCTTAATGTTCATAAGCTATTTGTGTGGTGTCAGTGCAGATATACCATGGAACGCTGTCTCTTTGGAGCCCCAGACTAATGACTAGGTTACACATGGAGGGTCTCTGAGTTATCACATGCTCCTTGCAGCGGTATTGGCCTCCTACTCCGAGCACTCATTATGTATGCACAATAAGTGTCAGTATTCATGGATACAAGGCAGTAATGAATACCTGTGCAGTACGTCCACAATGGACGTGATCCAGGAGGGGAAATCCTGCGACTCCGATGACTGTGACTCCGAGAATCCCACATCTATCACACAAACATTGGGGTTCTCTAGGAGGGACGTGTCATCCAGCTCTTCCGTCAGTAGCTCTGTCTTGCCCCCTCCTAAGTGAATTGCTGCACTTAGTTTCTTGTGCTGAAAAAGAAAAAATAATTAAAAAACACTGCATTATTTAGCAGAAAAATGCAGCTGTAGAGGGAGCTCAATTCTGACCAGAGGTGGGGAGGGACCATAAGAGGGGAGGTCCCTTACATGTAGTCACTAGTGATGAGCGAATATACTCGTTACTCGAGATTTCTCGAGCATGCTCGGGTGACCTCCGAGTATTTTTTAGTGCTCAGAGATTTAGTTTTTCTTGCCGCAGCTGAATGATTTCCATCTGTTAGCCAGCATAAGTACATGTGGGGGTTGCCTGGTTGCTAGGGAATCCCCACATGTACTTATGCTGGCTAACAGATGTAAATCATTCAGCTGCGGCAATAAAAACTATACTTCCGAGCACTAAAAAATACTCGGACATCTGAGCGTGCTCGAGAAATCTCGAGTAACGAGTATATTCGCTCATCACTAGTAGTCACCTGACCCATGAGGCCACTGATTGGTTAAAAGGTCATGTGACTGATGGGACGGTACAGCATCAGTGACATTCTGCCTGTCAGTCACCTAACCCTGCAGCCAATCAGTAACCTTAGAGGTCAACTACCTGAAAGGACAAGACTTCATGACTTACGGTTCGGTCCTGAAAAGGCGATGTTGGCATTCCCTTTTCTAAACACTTAAAAAAAGGTGGATAATTCCTTTGGTTCAGTGGTATTAGAACAGATAACTTGATCTTTCGCAGTCATGTGTTAAAAGGCAAGTTGCTAAGAAATCAGGTTCAATTCAGAGTCTTGCCAGCTCGAGAACAGATGCCACTGCTCCATAGGCACAACACAGCCTGGTCTGAATGGTGGCTGGTATTGTGCTCCGGTGCCAACAGGCCGCAGCCTGCACCCTGCCAATAGGCTCGGGCCCGCACCCTGCCAATAGGCCCCGGCCCGCACCCTGCCAATAGGCCCCGGCCCGCACCCTGCAAATAGGCCCCGGCCCGCACCCTGCCAACAGGCCCCGGCCCGCACCCCGCCAACAGGCAGCGGGCCCAAACTCCGAAACAGTCCGCAGGCCTACACCCCGGTAACAGGCCGCAGGCCCACACCCCGCCAATAGGCCCCGGTCTGCACCCCGCTAACAGGCCCCGGCCCGCCAACAGGCCCCGGGCCCACACCACGCCAACAGGCCCCGGGCCCGCACCACGCCAACAGGCCATGGGCCCACACCACGCCAACAGGCCGCTGGCCTACACCCCACCAACGGGCCCCGGCCCGCACCCCGCCAACGGGCGCTGCCCCACACCCTGCTAACAGGCCCCGGCCCGCACCCACCAACGGGCGCCGCCCCACAACCTGCCAACAAGCCCCCGCCCGCACCCCGCCAACAGTCCGCGGCCTGCATTCTGCTAATGGACACATAGGGAAACTGATTTCACAAATATTTCCTGTCTGTACGATTACATCCCCATGGTTTTGAAAGAATATGTTCCATTAATATAAGTATATTGGGGAAGCACTGTGTGTACACTGCAGGACGGCAGGTGTAAGACATTCCGGCATTGTGGCTTCCGCCCCAGTAGCAGGACATGTTAGTCATCCTGTATATTTTGCTAATGTTACTCAGATATTATCACACAGGAAACACTTTAATATATTTTCGGTCAGGAAAAATAAAGGAAATGTCTCAGGTTTAGATACAGTAGATACCTGCTTTGCTGTTAAAAACAGAACGGTCTTGTCTTTGAAGACTGCTCTCCGCTTTTTGTTTTCTGAGAAATCCAATGACTCGGACTGCAAGGACGGTTCATCGATTATAGGAAAAAAACTAAAAGATGAAACATGTATGAAGAAAAATGTGACATTTATCACCACAAATAGCAGCAATTAAACTAAAGAAACAAGAAAATGATTTACGGAATGTTGAGAAACTAGAAATTAACGTGGCCACAGGCGGCATTAGTTCACTGACTTTAACCCCTTTGTGACAAATTAATTGCATGTGATATGGGTGCTGGGGGTATTTGGAGCAGGCCCAGAAAGTGAGGGCGCCCCATACCCGGGCTGTGTTATACAGCCATCATCTGCTGTAACAGTACAGACTGAAGCTGGATCCAATCACTGCTTTCTCACCATTAGATGCCACTGGCAATCACTGACAATGGTATATACAGTACAGACCAAAAGTTTGGACACACCTTTTCATTTAAACATTTTTCTGTATTTTCATGACTATCAAAATTGTACATTCACACTGAAGGCATCAAAACTATGAATTAACACATGTGGAATTATATACTTAACAAAAAAGTGTGAAAAAAATGAAATTATGTCTTATATTCTAGGTTCTTCAAAGTAGCCACCTTTTACTTTGATGACTGCTTTGCACAGTCTTGGCATTCTCTTGATGAGCTTCAAGAGGTAGTCACCGGAAATGGTCTTCCAACAATCTTGAAGGAGTTCCCAGGGATGCTTAGCACTTGTTGGCCCTTTTGCCTTCACTCTGCGGTCCAGCTCACCCCAAACCATCTCGATTGGGTACAGGTCTGGTGACTGTGGAGGCCAGGTCATCTGGCGTAGCACCCCATCACTCTCCTTCTTGGTCAAATAGCCCTTACACAGCCTGGAGGTGTTTTTGGGGTCATTGTCCTGTTGAAAAATAAATGATGGTCCAACTAAATGAAAACCGGATGGAATAGCATGCCGCTGCAAGATGCTGTGGTAGCCATGCTGGTTCAGTATGCCTTCAATTTTGAATAAATCCCCAACAGTGTCACCAGCAAAGCACCCCCACACCATCACACCTCCTCCTCCATGCTTCACGGTGGGAACCAGGCACGTACAGTCCATACGTTCACCTTTTCTGACGACGCGCACAAGGACACAGTGGTTGGAACCAAAGATCTCAAATTTGGACTTATCAGACCAAAGCACAGATTTCCACTGGTCTAATGTCCATTCCTTGTGTTCTTTAGCCCAAACAAGTCTCTTCTGCTTGTTGCCTGTCCTTAACAGTGGCTTCCTAGCAGCTATTTTACCATGAAGGCCTGCTGCACAAAGTCTCCTCTTAACAGTTGTTGTAGAGATGTGTCTGCTGCTAGAACTGTGTGGCATTGACCTGGTCTCTAATCTGAGCTGCTGTTAACCTGCGATTTCTGAGGATGGTGACTTGGATAAACTTATCCTCAGAAGCAGAGGTGACTCTTGGTCTTCCTTTCCTGGGGCGGTCCTCATGTGAGCCAGTTTCTTTGTAGCGCTTGATGGCTTTTGCCACTGCACTTGGGGACACTTTCAAAGTTTTCCCAATTTTTCGGACTGACTGACCTTCATTTCTTAAAGTAATGATGGCCACTCGTTTTTCTTTACTTAGAATTTGTATTATGGCAAGAAAAAAGCAGCTAACAATCTATTCAGTAGGACTATCAGCAGTAAATCCACAAAAATTCTGCACAACACAACTGATGGTCCCAACACCATTTATAAGGCAAGAAATCCCACTTATTAAACCTGACAGGGCACAGCTGTGAAGTGAAAACCATTGCCGGTGACTACCTCTTGAAGCTCTTGAAGGTGGCTACTGTGAAGAACCTAGAATATAAGACATAATTTCAGTTGTTTCACACTTTTTTGTTAAGTATATAATTTCACGTGTTAATTCATAGTTTTGATGCCTTCAGTGTGAATTTACAATTTTCTTAGTCATGAAAATACAGAAAAATCTTTAAATGAGAAGGCGTGTCCAAAACTTTGGTCTGTACTGTATGTGGCTGGGTGTCGATGCATGCATGTACCTTGGCAATAAAAAAAACATTATATCGATTTGGATAAGGTCACCTATTGTTGAAAACCAACTGAAAAAACCCTTAAAAAATAACAATGTAAATCAACAAACGGGAATAGTATTTAATCCTGTAAATTGTAATAACTGCTAATGTATAAAAACGAATGACGATATAGAAGAGATTGTTTTTTTCTGGATGAAATTCTGACTTGACCATAGCCTCGTGCCTGTTCCCCACTTGATTTTTCTTGGACCACTTTTGAAAGAGACTAGTTCACATTATAAACTTTTATACTGCTTTTTCTACTAATATACTCGCATCTACACTCCCATCATTCGTCTGTGTTCCAGGAAGCAGTGGTCACTTTTTTTTGATCCACTCTTTTTATTAATTAATTTTCACTCATTCATGGCTCAGATGGTGCAGTGCGGAATAATTTGCTATTGACTAAATATACTGAGGTCCAGATGCTGAGCATTCTCTCCATGTTTTACACTGTTTACTGTGTGTTTCCCCAATATTCTGACCTTCACAGTCTGTAAAGGGTCACAGACATGAATAAAGTCATGATTCAGACAGTAAACTATAAGTACAGACTGGAGGAAGACTACAGGGGGTCCCGAGTGCCCCCTGATCACAATACCTTGCAGGTGTCGGCAGCGGCTTCTTCTGCTTGATGGCTTTTATCAGCTCACTGAAGTACTCAGGCTTTATGATGGATCTGCCGCAGATCAATGCACATAATGTCTAAGACAGGAAGGGGGGAAAAAGAAACAGGTGGGTAGATTATTAGATTGAAAAGATGTCATCTATAACATTTAATGCAATTTTTGGATTAAAAATAGACCTTAAAAGTAAAAAAAAAAGCTGCAAAACTAAACTGTGCACATAACAGTCATGAGCCAAAATTTGCAACAAATTGCAATGTAAAAGTCATTAAATTTCTCCTGCAATGACTGCAGAACAATCACCAGGACAGAACAAGATCACCTTTGTACTATGAAAGAAAACTGGATCAGAAAGTTGCAGAACTTGTTTCAATCCTTCACCATTTTCAGGAAAATTGTCAGCGAGAAGAACTCGTTATACATAGAGTTTTGTACAGATCTAATCCTAATTTCCCACATCTGAGGTTTTGTCATAGTGTAGCAGTCTAAGGATGCTTGCACACTACGTTCAGAGGCTCCGTCGGGGATTACATTCGAACCCCCCACAAAACTGGATTTGGGCATATGCACCGACAAAGACTATAATGGTGCTGACAGAATAAAGGTGTGCTCTGCCTTGCGTCATTTTCGGGAGTGTACTCCTACTGAAGCACTACTACGTAAAGCACAATTGACTGGATGATCGCAGCCTCAATTCTCCTAAGGGGACTACTAAATAAAGTAAAAGGTGAAGAAAAAAAGTTTTTAAGAGGTATGAACAACAACAAAAAGAAACAAAAAGATCAAATCATCCCCCTTTTGCCCCATTAAAAAAAAAAAAAAAAGTATACATATTTGATATCATTGCGTTCGTAAAAGTCCGATCAAAATAAAAACGAAATCCGATCAGTACACTGGGAAACAAGATAAAAAATCAAAACGCCAGAATTGTTTTTATGGCCACCGCAATATTGCCATAAAATGCAACAAGAGGCGATCAAAGCATTGTATCTAGCCCAAAATGGTATAAATAAAAAAATCAACTGAGGACGCAAAAAATAAGCCCTCAACCAGCCCCATATCCCGAAAAATGAAAACATTGTGAGTCTCGGAAAATGGCGACACGAGCAAAAATGTTTTTTCTTTCAAATTTTGGATTTTTTTTTTCCACCACTGAAATAGAAAAGAACCTATACATATTTGGTATCTGCGTACTCGTACTGACCTGAGGAATCATATTGTGAGGTCAGTTTAACCATATCGTGAACATGGTAAATTAAAAATACCTATTGTGGAATTGCACTTTTTTTCTTTGCAATTTCAACACACTTGAATTTTTTTTCCCACTTTCCAGTGCATTACATGATAATATGAATGGCGTCATTCAAAAGTGAAACTTGTTCTGCGGAAAACAAGCCCTCATACGGCTATGGAGACAGAAAAATAAAATATATGGTTCTTGGAGGAAGTGGAGGAAAAAATGAAAGTGCAAAAATGGCCAATGGCATGCTAATGAGAAGTGTCCGGTGGGTGTTCATCATCCAGAGACGTCTCCTCTGCTCCTGACTGATGTTTCCAGCCGCCTCCGGCACATAGGACGATATCTAGATCCAGCACATGCACCTTGCAGAACGAAGTGGAAAGGCCCTCATATAATGCTGGACAGCGCTAGAGATCCAGAACAGAGGGATGCGCCAGAGGAAGGTTCACAGCCAGCAGTCCAGGACACTTCACTGGTTAGGTTATCGACATGGTGGACAACAAGGGGGTGTTTATCGAATGACGTGCTCTTCTAGTCACCGGACTGCTACAGTGGTGTGACTTTTGGACGGTGCAGACACCACATCCGGATCCCGTGCAGGTCTCCATGCTGGATCAGCAGAGCTGTTGGAACGATACCTGCCTTCTGTTTCCATTTATTATCTTTAATCAATTTATGACTAAAAAAAAGGAGATTTTTGTGTACTCACCGTAAAATCTCTTTCTCTTAGCCTCTAATTGGGGGACACAGGACCATGGGTGTTATGCTGCTGTCCACTAGGAGGCGACACTATGCATAATCTGAAAAAGATTAACTGTGGCTCCTCCTCTGCAGTATACACCCCTGGACGGCGTCAGCCTTCTCCAGTTTTGTGCAAAAGCAGTAGGAGGAACGGGACATGAATAACATAACCATGCCTATAAGAAGGCAACTATGTGCGAGCTCAAGCAAACAATATGAGAACTCGACAGTAACAACGGCCTGGAAGGGCAACAGGGTGGGATCTGTGTCCCCCAATTAGAGGCTAAGAGAAAGAGATTTTACGGTGAGTACACAAAAATCTCCTTTACTCTGTTGCCTCATTGGGGGACACAGGACCATGGGACGTCAAAAGGCAGTCCCTGGGTGGGAAGCAATGGACGAATATTGTGCAGACAGGCCGCTACACTTGGGGCACCGCCACCTGCAGAACACGTCTACCCAGGCTCGCGTCCGCTGAGGACTAGGTATGAACCCTGTAGTGTTTAGTAAACGTGTGTAGACTAGTCCAAGTGGCCGCCTTACACACTTGTTGTGCCAAAGCCTGGTGCCGAATGGCCCAGGAGGCCCCTACCGCCCGTGTAGAGTGTGCCGTAATACCGTCTGGAAGAGGAGAATTCTTAAGGCGGTAGGTGTCTTGTATGGTGGATTTCATCCACCTGGCAAGGGTAGCTTTGGAAGCTAGCAGACCCTTGCGGCAGCCTTCCGGAAGAAGGAAGAGAGAGTCAGACCTCCGGAAGGACGCAGTCCTAGATACATATATACGCAATGCCCTGACAAGGTCAAGCGTATGCAGAGCCTTCTCCACTCTATGAACCGGGACCGGACAAAGGGATGGCAGTGAAATTTCCTCATTGAGGTGGAAGTGGGACACAACCTTCGGAAGGAAGGATGGGACCGTACGGAGAACTACCTTGTCCTGGTGAAAAACCAGGAAGGGCCGTCTGCAGGAGAGTGCTGTCAGTTCAGACACCCTGCGTAGCGAGGTGATTGCTACCAGGAAAACCACCTTCTGAGATAGAAGGCGGAGCGGGACCTCCTTAAGGGGTTCGAAGGGTGGTTCCTGCAATGCTGTCAGGACCAGGTTGAGGTCCCACGTTTCTAGTGGTCGTCTGTAGGGGGGAACCAATCGGGAAACCCCCTGAAGAAAAGTCCTTACTTGCGGCTTGGTAGCAATGCGCCTTTGAAAAAGTACTGAGAGGGCTGACACCTGGCTGTTAAGCGAGCCCAGGGACAGCCTGGCCTCCAGACCCGATTGGAGAAAACCAAGTACTTTGGGTAAGGAGTAAGGGAGTGGAGTCTGGCCACGAGATTCGCACCAGGTAAAGAAAGCTTTCCAGGTACGGTAATAGATCTTGGCAGAGGCTGGCTTCCGTGCCCTGATCATGGTTTCAATGACGTCCGGCGAGAGCCTTGCCTGGGTTAGAACCCAAGTCTCAAGGGCCACGCCGTCAAATTGAGAGCCCCCGAGTTCTGGTGGTAGAACGGGCCTTGTGATAGAAGATCGGGGCGGTCGGGGAGACGCCAGGGGGCGTCTGCTGTAAGTTGTACGATGTCGGCGTACCATGTACGTCTGGGCCAGTCCGGTGCGATTAGGATGGTTGGAACTCCCTCTTGCTTGATCTTCCTCACCACCCTGGATATCAGGGTGAGAGGTGGAAAAATGTACAGAAGCTGGAACTGGGTCCAGTCCTGAACCAGGGCGTCTGTTCCGAGCAACCGCGGATCGTGTTGCTCGGAACGGAACTTCTGGCCATGAAGTTGGAGACCTTGGCATTGAAGTGGGATGTCATTAGGTCCACATCCAGGGTCCCCCAGCGATGGCAAATCTGGCGAAAAATTTCGGGATGGAGAGACCACTCTCCCGAGTCTATTTCTATTTCTGAGGAAGTCTGCTTCCCAGTTGTGCACACCTGGAATGTGGACCGCCGAGAGAACCGACCCTGTGTCCTCTGCCCAGTGGTTCTCGCATCGCCTGAGTACTGCGGGTCCCCCCTTGGTGATTCACATATGCCACAGCCGTGGCATTGTCCGACTGTATTCTGATGTGAGAGGCTGCCAGTAAGTGATGAAAGGCTCTCAATGCCAGGAGGATGGCACGAATTTGCAGGATGTTGATGGGCATGGTCGCTTCCACTGGGGACTACTTGCCCTGTGGTGTAGGTGCACTGCACCCCAACCCGTCAGGCTCGCATCGGTGGTCAGAACCTTCCATTGACCTGTGAGAAAGGATTTCCCCTTTCCTAGCGAGGTTGGCTTGAGCCACCAGTGCAGGGACCTCTTGGTTCACTACGTTAGCCGAAACTCCCTGTCGAGGGTTTTTGTCCCAAGACCTGAGGATGGCTAATTGGAGAGGCCTGAGGCGAAACTGGGCAAATGGGACGGCTTCCATTGCTGCCCCCATCCTGCCGAGGACTCTCATGGCAAACCGGAGAGATCGAGGGGGTCTGCGGAGGAGGGTGCGAACTCCTAGGTGAAGAGCCAGTGCCTTGACCTTGGGAAGGAGCACTAGACCCCTGGAGGTGTTGAATAGCATTCCCAGGAAGGTCAGAGACTGACTCGGGGTTGGTGATGACTTTTGTAAGTTGACTAACCAGCCCATGCGACTCAGAGTGTCGATTGTAATTGAGACGCTGAGCTCACAGTCCTTGAAGGTGGGAGCCTTGATGAGTAGATCGTCCAAGTATGGAATGACTACTATGCCTCTGGAGTGCAGGACGTCCATGGTGGCTGCCATGACTTTGGTAAACACTCTGGGAGCCGTGGCGAGTCCGAATGGGAGAGCCACAAACTGGTAGTGGTCCTGGTCGATTGCGAACCTGAGACACCTCTGATGGGCAGGTGCAATCGGTATATGCAGGTATGCGTCTTGTATGTCTATGGAGGTGAGATATTCTCCCTTCTCCATGGACGCAATGATGGACCGAAGAGACTCCATGCGGAAGTGACGGACCCGTACATATTTGTTGAGTTGTTTTAGGTCCAATATGGGCCGCACACTGCCTCCTTTCTTGGGGACTACGAATAGATTGGAGTAGAACCCTCCGAAGCGCTCGGCCGTGGGGACCGGAACTATAACTCCTAATTGAAGAAGCGAGGAGACCGCTTGTTGGAAGGCATGAGCCTTGGCCGGTGGTTTTGGGGGGACAGAAAGAAAGAATCGGTCCGGTGGGTTGGAGGTGAACTCTATCTTGTATCCGGAAGACATTAGTTCCCTGACCCACCTGTCTTCTGTAATAGGCAGCCAGACTTGAAGAAAGAGCAAAAGACGGCCGCCTACGGGTGTGGTGTCTTCCGGAGTCCGTGAGTCATGATGAGGAGAAAGTCTGAGATTTTCCTCCTCTGGGCTTGGACTGGGCTGCTTTTGACTGCCAGGTCTTGTCCGACCTTTGCGTCGACCGTGGGTTGTCCCTCCGTGGGGAACGGTTACGATTTTGTGCTGGACTCGAGACGCACCAGCCCGAAGAATTCCGAAAGGATCGGAATCGAGTTTGGCTACGCTTCTTGTAAGTGCGTTTAGGTTTCAGTTGGAGAAGAGAGGTATTCTTACCCCCATTGGTGTTGGATATCATCGTGTCCAACTGTTCACCAAAAAGTCAGCCACTGAGGTAGGGGAGGTGCGTGAGGGACTTCTTTGAGGCTGCGTCCACTTTCCATTCCCGCAGCCAGAGGATACGCTGAATTGTGATGGCGTTTGATGCTATCCCCTGCTACACCCCTTGCCGAATCCAGAGCTCCATGAAGCATGTAATCTGCTACGACTGCTATTTGAACCGCTTGGTCCGACAGCTCAGGAGCGGATGCTTGAAGGCCAGTTTGTAAATTTTTGGCCCAGGCCAGAATGGCCTTGGCAGCGCAAACTGAAGCGAACGCAGGAGCCAGGGATGCCCCTGCAGCCTCGAAAATTGAACGAGCCATGCGTTCTACCTGCCGGTCTGCTGCATCCCTGAGGGTTGGGCTATCTGGCAGTGAAAGGAGGGTCTGTGCTGCTGGTCTAGAGACTGGGGGGTTCACTTCGGGTGGGTCCGTCAATTCCTTGGTATCCTTCTGTGGGAAGGGGTACCTAGCCTCAAGATATTTGCGATTAGCGAATTTTTTCTCAGGCTGTGAAAACTGCTTTTTAAGGATCGCCTTAAACTCTGGGTGGTTAGAGAAAACCTTAGGTGGTTTCAGAGGTCCTTCAAAGGAAATCTTGTGTTCTGGGGCCTCTGGTGGCGGATCAGAAATGTCCAGCACTCGATGGATGGAAGAAATTAAGTTCTCAACTAGCGCTGTATTGCTAGGAGGGATTGGGATCAAGGACCCCTCCGTTTCCTTGTCTGAGTCGGAGTCACAGATGCCTTCCGAATCCAGTGTATCACTGAGACGTCCCCTGCTGGGTGAGCTGGGGCGGAGGCCTTCTCTGGTCGGGGATCGCTGCGGAGATCTGCATTGTTTGTCCCTGGAAGGGGACGGTCTAGGTGACCTGGAACTACGGTGTCTCTCCCTAGAAGGGGATGACCGTGTGCTATGGAATGACGCAGATGGACTTGACCTATGGGTCCGCTTGCGTCCTGGCCTAGACATGGATGTGCCAGGGTCGTCCTGTCCCTGAGTCAAGCTCTCCCTTTGCTGGGTAGCGGTCATAGCCGAGGCATGACTCTGCAGAGCCTGAAGCAATGTGGAGGTTAGGTTATCTATAGATTGCATCATAGATTGCGACATCTGGGTGACCCATTCCGGCGTGGCATTAGACACTGAGGCATTAGCAGGGGCTTCTTGGGTCTGCGACACAGTAGTCTGAGTGCAGCCCTGGCAGTGCGGGTACATGTTGCCGCTGGGAAGAGCAGTCCCGCAGGCTGTGCAGAATGCATAATAGCAGTCCTGCCTGGTTCTCTTGGACCTTGAGCCCGGCATAGTGCACAGAGTGCAAAAGGGCTGGCTATGCAGAGCACCTTACAGGCTATGCAGAGCACCTTACAGGGGCAGCTATGCAGAGGAACCTTATAGAGGAGCCTTATAGGGAATATGGATTCACAGCCGAGTAAAACAACCCAGCTGTGATCTTACCCCACCAGTTTGCTCCTAGGTCCAGTGCCGAAGATCCACAGTCCTGTGCCCCCCGGAGACTGCTGGCCTGGTCCTGCTGACCGGGAGATGCAGGGTTAATCCTTGCTGCAGCAGAAATGGCAGCCGAGGAAGGAAGGGGGCGGAGAGTGAGGAAAAAGGCGGTGTCTTGATCCACCCCCTCTGACACTGTAGAGTGTCATATTTGTCATCCGGCGGGGGGGGGGCGGAGAGGAGGATGCAGCTTCAGCTAGGCCGAAGCCGGGGCCTAAATTAGATACCTGATGCCCAGAAAGGCTCCAGGCCGGCGCGGAAGTCCGGGAGGGGGTGGGATCTGAACCGGACCCCCCTGGATTTGAAGGCAGGATAGCGGTGGGGCTATAAGCGGGAGGGGGGCCCTGTAAGGGGTCCCCCTGAGGCAGTATAGAGCTGGTGCTGCCGCAGATACAGGGCGCAGGGAGCCCTGTGTTTCTTATGCGACACTAAGCAAAAACTGGAGAAGGCTGACGCCGTCCAGGGGTGTATACTGCAGAGGAGGAGCCACAGTTAATCTTTTTCAGATTATGCATAGTGTCGCCTCCTAGTGGACAGCAGAATAACACCCATCGTCCTGTGTCCCCCAATGAGGCGACAGAGTAAAAAAAACTGTCGGACAATCTCTTCAATGGCAGCTGAACCTTAGGAGCTTCCAAGTCCATCAGACTAGTCCTAGATTGCAGGATTAGGTGCATGTATAACACAAATCTTGCATTACTGTTACATGTAATTGTACGGCCTAAGGGAAGGCTTTCCGCTTTTAAGTAAGACTTCTAAAATAAATGACAAAAGCCACATATATTCCAGTGATTACTTGTATTTATGCCGCAGCAAGGTCAGAACATGAGCAGCAGATAAGAACCCACGGTCGCTGGTGTGAAATCTTCTACATCAGGCTGGGAAGGGAAATGTCAGAGGAAATGTCTAATTTACAAACACAGGGACGTGGATCCGGTTAGGAAAATACTATGTGGCAAGTTGCCATATTACAGCATATTTCATGCTTTCATCTGGGGTTCTCTACTTATATCATGCTCATTGACAGCCGGCTCCCCGCTGCCTAACTGCAGGGAGCAAACTGTGGATCAACATGACATCTGCAGTGACGCCCAGATGAAAACATGAAACAAGCTGTAATATGGCAACTTGACAGTGCATTATCGACATACTCCTGCAATTCTCCAAACCAAATTGTAACTAAGGTCAACAGGAAGAAAATGGTAAAATGCTGATTTATTTAGGCACCAGCTTGAACCCAAAAGACATTAATCTGTAGGTAAAGTCAATTTTAACATACATGGAAAAAAAAACATATCAAATTGGTGGAATGAGATGTACTGCATTATCTGATGCAGATAAAATAGAAAAAAGACATAGTTCACCACTGCACCTGAAGAAACGCTTGAAAATTCTCAGTAAGGAGGTGCTCAGATTCCTCAAGGCCGGTATCCTCAAGTGAGGCAATGGAATATGAGAAGGATTGTGATCCAGGCCAAAAAATAGGTTAAAATTAGGGTTGATGAAATAGCTTTGGGTAAGAGCTTATCCGAATAGCTATAGCGCTTCCCGAATAGCTGAATCGGTAACCTGATACCTAAAGAAAAAACTAGGAAAAGTATACGCAAAGAAAACAGGGATCACCAAAAATTGTTGAATAATAAAATACAAAGTTTCTATTTCAAGACTAGAAAACACACAAAAACAATTAAAAATCCACTTGGGATAAATCACACAGAAAAAAGATCCAAAAATCAGAAGTATAATACTCAACAAATACCCACAGGCCGTAATGAATAAAAGAGTCTGCTAGATAATAATGCAGCGATCTATATACTGTTCAATGAACTCATGCTGCTACCACTGCATAGAGCAATACTTAAATGGCTCGCCCATACACAGACCACACCATAATCTTATGGGGGTAATGACTAATTAGAGCAAAGCAATACTGCCCAAAAATCCTGGTTCAGTATGAATAGAACCGCAAATAATGCAAAAAGGTCTGAGACCAAGAAAATATGCAAGATGATATGAAAAGGCAAATACCAAGCCCTACAGCAGTCAAATAGTCACCCCTTTGAAGCAAGCAGTCCGGCCTAGAGGGTACATGGACCCACGTGTTAAGACACACACAGTGTTTCTCTCATAAATACCAGCTGGTTCATAATCGTGGAGCGGTAGGAATCGCAGCCCGTCAAGATTGTCACACAGGTGCATGTTGAGTATTCACCCGGAAGTAGAGAATGGAGGTTATAGCATGTGGAGCGCAAGTGCAGACAATGGATTAGACGGAAGTCACAAGTCCGTCCCGTAATTGCAGCATATAGAGCACACGCGCAAGCAAGGGATTGGACAGAATTCACAAGTCCGTCCCGTAATTGCAGCATATAGAGCACACGCGCAAGCAAAGGGTTGGACAGAAGTCACAAGTCCGTCCCGTAATTGCAGCATATAGAGCACACGTGCAAGCAAAGGGTTGGACAGAAGTCACAAGTCGGTCCCATAGATAGAAACGCATGCGCTGTGAAGACAGAGATATAAGGAACACAATGCGCAAGCGCAAACCAAGGAACAGAAATCAGAGATCCAAGTTTCTGATTAATAGTACATATGAGAACGCAACACATATCAAAGTTAGACGTACAGACACTAAATGTATAGCAAGAGCCAATGTATGAAAATAGATTAAATCAAATACGCATACCCATTATATGGAAATCAGAGGTCAAAATATGCGTATAAATGCTGGTGCTGAGAGGACAAAAATTGAGATGTAGCAAAAAAGGACCATAATGGGAAAATATATACGGTATATAAACTGAAGGTAAAACATTGTTATACAATAGTAAAGTGAGAGCAGCATGTGTACAAAGCACAATCCAGCTATATAACAATAATAGTAAAGAACACAGGGGACTTAAAGATGATTTTAATAAAAAATGCCAGTGTACTTCATCTTCCCAGAATCAATTATAGATGTTACGTAATCCATGTTGAAGGACCTATAGCCCTAGAATAGACTAAAAGAAAAAGGGGGGAAATGAGACACCTGGATCCCTGGAGCGCGCCCGATAATCAGTCACAACACACAGGTTCTCCGTGTATGTGCTGTGACTGTCACACAGCCGTGACACATGCAGCTGCGGCACGGAACAGCTGATTATCGGTCCAGGTATCCGGGTTCCCGCTGCAGCTATTCGGGAAGACCTATAGCTATTCAGATAAGCTCATATCCGAAGCTATTCGCTCATCCCTAGTTAAAATTCCAAATGTATTCAAAGCGGTCCATTAAAGAGTCCATACAAAAAATGGGAATATAATAGCATTTTGAAACTTAACGCGTTTCAGACTCAAGTAAGGAATTTGCAGAATCCAAAATGCATAAGGTGTCTTGAAGCGATTGGATTCCCATTTTATGGTATGTACTGTTTAATAAACTGGTTTGAATACATTTTTTTTGGTGTAGGATCACAATCCTTCTCATACGAGATGGAGCTCTGTTTCAGACAGTATTATGACGGTTGTATTTTCCCCCTTTCACTTTCATGTCCCAGACACTGGCTATAAGAAGGGGTGGCATTGTCCATTCATTACATCGTCGCCTGAAGACAATAATAAAAGCAGTTTCGGTTTGTATGTTCCTTTTTGTTTTGCATGGATCTACATGTGTCGCCACACCAAACAGCAAGAATTTCCCGAAAGAGGACAAGGAAAAGAACAGTTTTTCTCTTATGTCCAATTTGTCTTGATGGATGGATCTCCCTCCACTCATGCGGTAGGAAGGGGCTGACACTTCCCCCTGAGCCGATCTGCTTTCATGCCCACTCTAAAACTCGTCTTGCGGAGCCAATGGTAAATCTGTAGGATTTTCCACGTGGCGGTGCACTGCTGGCAGCATTATGGAAGCAGTATTATGGGCATTAGCTTAGAACTACGACATGTAGTGTATTCTCCATACAAACCTCTTATGTCGCTATATAAGTGCCTTTCAAATAAAATCCAGCATCTCAGAAGTATTAAGCATGCTAGATTATCAGAAGATCATGCCATAGATTACACCGCACTGTGGCACTGATCTGAAAAAAAGACTAACCGGCTCATATTGCGGTCTTCGTTTGAACCGGAAGTCACTTTCTCAATGTACAGTGGCATGTAAAAGTCAGGGCAACCCTGCTCAAAATTACTTATAAGCAAGTTGAAGATGAAATAATCAATAAAAGGAATAAAGATAAAGATGACATATTTCCTTTGCATTTTAGGCAAAAAAAAAATATTGTAGTTTAGCATGGTTAGTACCTAGTAGCACCCCTTTTGAAAGTATCACAGCTTGTAAAAGCTTTTTGTAACCAGACAAATGTTTTTCAATTCTTGTTTGAGGGATCTTCATCCATTCTTCCTTGTAAAATTGTTCCACTTCTGTGAGATTCCTGGGTCATCTTGCATGCATTGCCATTTTAAGGTCTAGCCACAGATTTTCAATGATGTTCAGACCAGGGAACTATGAGGGCTATTGTAAAACCTTCACCTCAAGCCTTTTCAGGTAGTTTATTCTGGATTTTCACGTGTATTTAGGATCATTATTTATTTGTAGAAGCCATCCTCTTTTCAACTTTTGCATACTTCTGACCCTGAATTTTATGGTGAGGACGCAGGAGAAGTTTTCTTCTGATGACTCTTCTATGAAGGCCATATTTGCACAGGTTTCTCTGAGCAGTAAAACAATGTACCACAACTCAAGAGTCAGCTAAATCTTTCTGAAGCTCTTTTGCAGTCAAGCGGTGGTTCTGATTTGCCTCTCTAGCAATCCAAGGAGCAACTCTCTCTAAAATTTTGCTTGGTCTTCCAGACATTATCCTGACCTCCCCACTGTTCCTGTTAACTGCCATTTTGTTGCTTACATTTCACACTAAGGAAAGGGTAACTTGAAAATGCTTTGCTATCTTCCTATAGTCTTCTCCTGCTTTGTAGGCCTCATCATTTTAATTTTCAGAGTGCTAGGCACCTGCTTAGAAGAACCCATGGCTGCTGGTTTTTCGTTAAAGGTTAGAGGAGGCTGGGTTTTTATAAAGCTGGGAAAATAAGGTCTGAAACCTTGGTGAAAGTTATCTGAGAACACAAATCTCCAAGGGTACCCAAACTTTTGCATCAGCCCATTTTCCTTTTAGTAATTTTTAAAATGTAAAAAAAGGTCAATATATTTATTTTTTTCCCTAAAATACAAAGGAAATGTGTCATCTTTAACTTTAGGCCTTTTACAGATTAATTCATCTCCAACTTGCTTAACTGTTCACAATAATAGTGATTTTGACCAGGGGTGCCACTGTACACCTATGGAGGCTCGTTTTGAGGCTTCATAAACTTAGACTGATGGAAGTAGCACCACCCCACCTACTGGCAAACAGGCAAAGCTGAAGTGCCACCTCATGGGACCCAAACGGCTCTGGACACTGGAGAAGACGGCGATTGGTAAGTATTTTAATGCACCATTAAATGGAAATTAGGAGGGATTATGAAATAAAAAATTTACAAAAACTTTTTTTTTTTTAAATTTGCCAGAATCTCCATTGGCATACAGCAAACGTCAGATCCAAGCCTCCAATTCTCAACGCATAGTCCCATCTATTGCATATGCATGTGATGTGTTAAATGTTTTTTTTTAAAGGTTTTTAGAAGATAAAGTCACCTCGATGCACAATGGGCAGCATGGTGGCGTAGTGGTTAGCACCATTTCTTTGCAGCGTTGGGGTCCTGGGTTCAAATCCCACCAAGCACAGCATCTGCAAAGAGATTGTATGGGTTCTCCGGTTTCCTCCCACACTCCAAAGACATTCTGATAGGGGATGTAGATTGTGAGCCCCAATAGGGACAGTAATGAGGTCTGTAAAGTGCTGTAGAATACATGGCGGTATATAAATAAATGTCCTGCATTCGAGGAAGATTTATCAACCATGTCATAAAATGTGTTTTTTTTCCTGATCGTGAAAAATGGAAGTAAACCTATTCCAGGAACCGTCATGTGGCTTGGAAACTTCTATACATATGTGTTTTAGAAAAAGAACATTTTTGAGCCCATACTTTTCAATTAATTTCCATTAAAATATTGATTTATTTTACAGAATTAATCTCTCTACTGGATTCATTTACCTTGATAGTCACTTTCACAGATGTCATAACCAGATGTGTGCAGTGCGGAGTCCAGTTATTCACAATGTGGCCTCCTAATGACAGCACGGACTGGGTTAGAGAACTCTTCTCTGAGCCATTTAGACAGGAGGAACAAGCCACCAGGGGCTCATATATCACCCTAGAGGAAAGCACAGGAGAACATCATACATCCATGACCTATGTACTTCATGCCTAAAACAGACTTACATCCCGTCAGGAAAAAGCAGAGAAACTATTTCTATACAAAACCTCGTGAAAAAGGCTGCCCTACATTACCCTGACGGGATCCCATTCTATCTTTTTCACCACATTGAGTGCCAAGTGAAACATATGTCCTATACCTAGAAATGCTGAACACATAAAAATGATAACCAATAGCAATAAATTTATATTTTTAATAAAATACACATAAATATTACCAGCTTCATTTAGTTACACTGATCCTGTACTTGGGACTATGCAAGTAGAATAACTAACCCTATAATACATTTATGCAGTTTGGTCTCCAGATATTTCTTCTAATTACACCGAAAAAACAAAAAACAAACAGCCTCAGTAACGAAGACGCTCTTACTTGAAGGTGCTGTTATAGACCCCAAATGTGATCTTGTCTCCAGATTTCAGGGGCCTGGAGCTGCCAATCTCCATCTTTTCTTCATTGATAAAAGTGCCATACTTGGAGGAGTCCTTAATCGTTAGAGTAGGGATTATGTCTGGTTGACCCTAAACAAAAAGCACAAGACTGGATGATACCGTGTGACTACTCACCACCTCGTCCGATGCTCCCTGCTGCCATTTATACTCTACAATGAACCTACACGTGCATTCTTACTAAGCTCGCTGAGCAATATTTTGCAGGTTTCCTATCCATAAATTCAATGATGTCATCACATCCATCACTAATTACATCACAACTGTTTTTTCCCCTAGAAGAGTTTCAGCTTTTTCTTGCGACCACTTGAACGGAGGTTAACATCGTGTTACATTGCCATATTGAGAGAAAAATACGATTGTCGCTGCTGACAATAAGTCCAGAACCGTACACCATGCACTCAGATCTAGTGATGAGCGAACGTGCTGGGAAAAGGTGTTTTCGGCACATGCTCGGGTGCTAACCAAGTGTCTTCGGCGTGCTCAAAAAGTATGCTCGAGTCCCCGCGGCTGCATGTTTCACAGCTGTTCGACAACCGCAACACATGCAGGGATTGCCTGTTTGTTAGGTCGAACATCCGCGGGACATGCAGCCGAGGGGACTTGAACATAATATTCGAGCACGCCGGAGACACTCTGCACCAGAGCATGCGCCGAGAACACCTTACACATTCGTCACTACTCAGATCTACCGGATGTTCTAAAGTGTGGATGACGGTACAGAAGCGACTACGGGGTCTCATTCAATATTTGTTTTGCCCACTATGGTTTAATCCTTACTTGGCACGTTTACATTTTTTACAAGAAGAGGTATTTTGGGGAAGGTTGGGTATCAGGTAAATTCAGGTTCTGCAAAGCAATCTAGTAGCTTGTGTAAAATGATTTGCATGTCTGAGTCTATCGGCCACTGCAGTGGGACAGCCGCCTCTTACCGGATCGGAGATGGGGATACCAAGCGCAACAGGGTCTTATCCAAGGAAGGAAACTGGTAATCGGTGAAAACAGGGAACTGCTCACCCATCGGGGTTGTATTAGCCCACAATGGAGGAATCAAGAGGAATGCGGCACCATGTTAACCATGATAACTAAGATCTTTCTTCTGGGGGCTCCACGACTCTCAGCTTAGCCAACGTGGTTAGAATCCTCCCCGACTCACTCCGGGCTTACAGAACGATTTAAGACGGTATTTTCTACTACTTTTTATTGTTCCTTTTCTTCCTTTTGATCAATTAAATAAAGAACTCGATCCTATAATCACGCCAATACTTAGACATCTCTCCTTTCATCAACTCCAACCACAGAGATAATTATCTTTGTCCCTTGTTTTTTTTACCCTCAAATATATTGTTTCCTTTTACACATTGATTACATTTTTTTTTTTAAATCCACACATCATCAATAGAAATATTTTAATTCTATATTACACATATTGTATAATATGGTTGTATGAAATGGTTACTAGGATGTAGCAATTTTTTAACATTTTGTTTTTCATGCAACTTTCTTCTTTTTTTCTCTTGTAACTTTATTGAAACTGTACTGGCATTCAGTTTGTTTGAGGAGCGTTTCCTCAGTCCTTTTGGTGCCCCACCCCCTTTTTTTTTTTTTTTGTTGACTATTCTGTCCTGATCGTTGTATTACTTTATTACTGTGGTTCTCCAGAGGAAGAAGTTGAGCTTTGAAAAACGTAGAGAATAAACCATTGTTCTTTCCTTCTACATCAGTAGCGCGGACTACGACCCCCACTCCCCAATGAACGGTCTCTTACCTGACGGCATACTCTTCTTTTGATTAGCCAGCCGGGCCACATCGTTGTTGCGGCCTGACGCACATGTGATGTCGCACCAGACCTGCTAATCAAAAGCAGAGCCACAGATGCTGTCAGTTAAGAGGCGGCTCACCCGTTCTCGTCCGGTAGCCACAGACCACTGATGTGGCCACTGGACTGGGATGTCCTAATACATTCGCACTAACTTGAGTACCGAAAAGCGCCAATGTTCTATATCTGAGGCTCCGCCAAGCAGAAATGTGCTCAATTTGGGAATATATAGGCATCTACTAGGTTGTCGAAATTGGAGATGGCCTTGGTGACCACAAATTTACCTGACTAAGACAGACACATTGCTACAGTCCTTTTCTACCAAACCACTTGATAAGTTAAATGGCTGTCGGACGTCCCTGACTTGACAGAGGAGGATTGGCAGAAAGTTGGGGGCTATTACTACACTTCAGTTGTGAATGCCACAGATATTCTGATTCAATCCAAATTCCTAAGCAGGGTGTATTACATGTCTGAAAGGCTTACGAAAATAGGTGCCAGTCTGTGTGATTTGTGTGTCAGATGTATGGCAGAAAGTGGCACATTCTGTATGGTCATGTTCTAAAATTACAGAAACAATTAGATTTTCCTAGGTTCCCTTGATATAATGGTTGACGTAATAACCGAAAACCACGAAAAGATCTTTTTTAGTTTTACACTTTTTTTGTACAGGTAAACCAATCATTATGGCCTGGCAGTCATCTGATACACAGTGTTACTCACTGGGTGCAACTGGTCAATAAATATGTTCTGCCGTATAAGACCTTGTACGCCAACAGGAAATGTGCAGACAAATTTGAGAAAGTATGGGGAAGGTGGTTGGAAATGACAGATACAGCTCTGTAAGTCTATGTAAGATCATATAGAAGGAGGAATTTGCTCCACAGTGATCTGGTAACTTCCCAAGTTCACGATGAGGACAGCTGGTTTGGAGGGTCTGAATGGAGGAAAACATCAGGACCATATTGTCTTATATCTAGGCATGTTGCAGAGGGCTATAAAGGATAAGCATGCATTACTGTGGTGGGATGAACCTCAAAACAGTTTGTGATGTATTATGTTTATTATTGTATTATATGAAAAACTCAGCAAACAAAAAACGAAAGAAAGATCTACACGCAAGACATTCCCTCTGCCACCGAGTCCTCCTCACTCCTGACTATTTTTCTGCCACTTCTCCAGTAGTTACTGTATTTGCCGTGCTGTGGAGTCAGAGTTGGTGTCCATTTTGGTGGAGTCGGTGCAAAATGGACCGACTGCTAAAATGTATAATAAATTGGGTTCAGTAGTTCAGTGCAGGATGTGCTGTACAGGTTTCCAGAATAATTTGGGAAAGTTATGAAATGTCCTATGAATGTGTTCTGTTCCTGATGTAAGGATATTGGCTTTTAGTTGAGATGAATCTGTGCTGCATTTTATGCAAATGCTCAGCAGTGACCAGAGCTGTGGAGTCGGAGTATGTACATGCTCAGTAGTGAGGCAGTGCTGTGGAGTCGGGGTATGTACATGCTCAGTAGTGAGGCAGTGCTGTGGAGTCGGGGTATGTACATGCTCAGTAGTGAGGCAGTGCTGTGGAGTCGGGGTATGTACATGCTCAGTAGTGAGACAGTGCTGTGGAGTCGGGGTATGTACATGCTCAGTAATGAGGCAGTACTATGGAGTCGGAGTATGTACATGCTCAGTAGTGACCATTGCTGTGAAGGCGGAGTATGTACATGCTCAGTAGTGACCAGTGCTGTGGAGTTGGGGTATGTATATGCTCAGTAGTGACCAGTGCTGTGGAGTCGGCGTATGTACATGCTCAGTGGTGAGGCAGTGCTGTGGAGTCGGGGTATGTACATGCTCAGTAGTGAGGCAGTGCTGTGGAGTCGGGGTATGTACATGCTCAGTAGTGAGGCAGTGCTGTGGAGTCGGGGTATGTACATGCTCAGTAATGAGGCAGTACTATGGAGTCGGAGTATGTACATGCTCAGTAGTGACCATTGCTGTGAAGGCGGAGTATGTACATGCTCAGTAGTGACCAGTGCTGTGGAGTTGGGGTATGTATATGCTCAGTAGTGACCAGTGCTGTGGAGTCGGCGTATGTACATGCTCAGTGGTGAGGCAGTGCTGTGGAGTCGGGGTATGTACATGCTCAGTAGTGAGGCAGTACTGTGGAGTTGGGGTATGTACATGCTCAGTAGTGACCAGTGCTGTAGACTCGGAGTATGTACACACTCAGTAGTGACCAGTGCTGTGGAGTAGGAGTATGTACATGCTCAGTAGAGTGGCAGTGCTGTGGAGTCGGGGTATGTACATGCTCAGTAGTGACCAGTGCTGTAGACTCGGGGTATGTGCATGCTCAGTAGTCACCAGTGCTGTGGAGTAGGAGTATGTACATGCTCAGTAGAGTGGCAGTGCTGTGGAGTCGGGCTATGTACATGCTGTGCAAAAAAGAAAAAAAAAAAAAAAAAAAAAAAAAAGGAGCATGAACCGCACCTCCAAAAATCATACGTTGATCTAAAGCCGCCAGGCAAAAATTTATATAACTGAACATGAGGTTTTCAGTTTAACATTCTGATCAGACTGTATGACGCCCACTGCCACGTCATGGCAAACCTCGTAGTGGGTCCTACCGCCCTAACGGAGCGGAGCCGTGCGGCGACCACCGCCACAGCGGCAATGCACCAGCAGGGCAGATGGCCTGTTGCCCCATAGCACCCATGCTGCAAGACTGAGCCCCCATGACTCCAGACCGCGCCGCCCCACCAGCACAAAGCCACGGCAACAATGGCCGCCACACAGCACCAGCACCAAAATGAAAGGAGCACTGAAACTCACCTTCCTTTTTGGAGGTGCGGTTCTTGCTCTTTTTTTCTTTTTGTGCAAAGTATGTTCTAGTCTCTTTCATGGACCAGCACTCCTCCGATTTGGCACAGGTGATTTTAATTAGCAGGAGACTACAAAGTAAGGGGCCTAGCCCATTTTGGCTCTCACCTAAGAGCTGGAGGAAGATGAATTTCAGTGCTCTTTTCATTTTGGTGCTGTGTGGCGGCCATTGTTGCCGTGGCTTTGTGCTGGTGGGGCGGCACGGTCTGGAGTCGTGGGGGCTCAGTCTTGCAGCATGGGTGCTGTGGGGCAACAGGCCGTCTGCCCTGCTGGTGCATTGCCGCTGTGACGGTGGCCGCCGCACGGCTCCGCTCCTATAGGGTGGTAGGACCCACTACGAGGTTTGCCGTGACGTGGCAGTGGGCTTCATACAGTCTGATCAGAATGTTAAACTGAAAACCTCATGTTTAGTTATATAAATTTCTGCCTAGCGGCTTTAGATCAACGTATGATTTTTCGAGGTGCGGTTCATGCTCTTTTTTTCTTTTTGTGCAAAGTATGTACATGCTGTCATGCAGTGACCTCTGTTAGAGGTAGGGGGCGCTGCATGGTCTTCCCAGAATATGCATGGAGGGGTATTGAGGCCATAGGAACGCATGGAAATCGCAGGCATAACTGTGGTGATAAGTCAAAGTCTGGCACTATTGTGAATGACCAGTATGTGTGTCGCAGAGGAAGATACTCTGTGCTGTCAGCCTGAAGTAAGGTTGTTCTGGGACCTGTAGTCCCACAAGTAATTGTATTGTTTTAAAGGGAGGCTGGCAGGGCTAGTTATGAGAGCTGGGCGGGTCAAACTACCCACACATTCACTCCCACCTAGGGGGATGGTTACAAGCATATAATGTGACCAGGGTGTGGGTCACATGTCTCTGAGTATGGACCTGAATGGTTCTGTGCTGGAAGCTCCTGGAAGCCTATGTGTTGGGAGTGCTAACTTCCTGAATAGCATGTGGTGGGGCTTTGGGACCAGGTGGCCTGTGTGTTCGACGGTCCCAAGTGGGGACGGACGTCCTGAACAGCACCTGGTGAGGCCGTGGTCATGAGAGGCCTCTGTGTTGGGAGGTCCTGTGTGCGTGTGTGGACCGGATCCCTGAAGATTACGAGGTGAGGCCAAGGACCTGCAGAGCCAGTGACGACTGCTGTGTGGGGAAGCTACCGTCCTTCGGTGGGTCTGGACTGACGGATGTGTGCCTGCCAGGCAAGTTGGTGAACCCCATAAGGCAGTTTCCCCAGGAGAGGGGACTGACAAGGAGTCAACAGGTGGAGCAGGAGCTCCCGTAAGGTACCTCAATAGACTGATGGTGCTTATGATGTTCCATGAACTGTGTGGTAGCCCACGGCAACTGGTCAGAAGACGGCCAGCGTGTTTAGTTGCCACAAACTAATGATGTGCAACTTAATGTGATGTCCTGACACAGTATGTAATGGACTGTTTTGTGTGAAAAACCATGACAATGTGCATTTATCCTGTTGCCAAACGAGTATTCCCCTAGCCGTTGGCGAGTGCCATCTCACAATGCTCAGTAGTGACCAGTGCTGTGGAGTCAGAGTATGTACACGCTCAGTAGTGAGGCAGTGCTGTAGAGTCGGGGTATGTACATGCTCAATAGTGAGGCAGTGCTGTGGAGTCGGGGTATGTACATGCTCAGTAGTGAGGCAGTACTGTGGAGTCGGGGTATGTACATGCTCAGTAGTGACCAGTGCTGTGGTGTCGGAATATGTACATGCTCAGTAGTAAGGCAGTGTTATGGGGTCGGGGTATGTACATGCTCAGTGGTAAGGCAGTGCTGTGGAGTCGGGGTATGTACATGCTCAGTAGTGAGGCAGTGCTGTGGAGTCGGGGTATATACATGCTCAGTAGTGAGGCAGTGCTGTGGAGTCGGGGTATATACATGCTCAGTAGTGAGGCAGTGCTGTGGAGTCGGGGAATGTACATGCTCAGTAGTGAGGCAGTGCTGTGGAGTCGGGGTATGTACATGCTCAGTAGTGAGGCAGTGCTGTGGAGTCGGGGTATATACATGCTCAGTGGTAAGGCAGTACTGTGGAGTCGGGGTATATACATGCTCAGTAGTGAGGCAGTGCTGTAGAGTCGGGGTATATACATGCTCAGTGGTAAGGCAGTACTGTGGAGTCGGGGTATGTACATGCTCAGTAGTGAGGCAGTGCTGTGGAGTCGGGGTATATACATGCTCAGTGGTAAGGCAGTACTGTGGAGTCGGGGTATGTACATGCTCAGTAGTGAGGCAGTGCTGTGGAGTCGGTGTCTATACATGCTCAGTGGTAAGGCAGTACTGTGGAGTCGGGGTATATACATGCTCAGTAGTGAGGCAGTGCTGTGGAGTCGGGGTATATACATGCTCAGTGATAAGGCAGTACTGTGGAGTCGGGGTATATACATGCTCAGTAGTAAGGCAGTGCTGTGGAGTCGGGGTATGTACATGCTCAGTAGTGAGGCAGTGCTGTGGAGTCGGGGTATATACATGCTCAGTAGTGAGGCAGTACTGTGGAGTCGGGGTATATACATGCTCAGTAGTGAGGCAGTGCTGTGGAGTCGGGGTATATACATGCTCAGTAGTGAGGCAGTGCTGTGGAGTCGGGGTATGTACATGCTCAGTAGTGAGGCAGTGCTGTGGAGTCGGGGTATGTACATGCTCAGTAGTGAGGCAGTGCTGTGGAGTCGGGGTATATACATGCTCAGTGGTAAGGCAGTGCTGTGGAGTCGGGGTATATACATGCTCAGTAGTGAGGCAGTGCTGTGGAGTCGGGGTATGTACATGCTCAGTAGTGAGGCAGTGCTGTGGAGTCGGGGTATGTACATGCTCAGTAGTGAGGCAGTGCTGTGGAGTCGGGGTATGTACATGCTCAGTAGTGAGGCAGTGCTGTGGAGTCGGGGTATGTACATGCTCAGTAGTGAGGCAGTGCTGTGGAGTCGGGGTATGTACATGCTCAGTAGTGAGGCAGTGCTGTGGAGTCGGGGTATGTACATGCTCAGTGGTAAGGCAGAGCTGTGGAGTCGGGGTATGTACATGCTCAGTAGTGAGGCAGTGCTGTGGAGTCGGGGTATATACATGCTCAGTAGTGAGGCAGTGCTGTGGAGTCGGGGTATATACATGCTCAGTAGTGAGGCAGTGCTGTGGAGTCGGGGTATGTACATGCTCAGTGGTAAGGCAGTGCTGTGGAGTCGGGGTATGTACATGCTCAGTAGTGAGGCAGTGCTGTGGAGTCGGGGTATGTACATGCTCAGTAGTGAGGCAGTGCTGTGGAGTCGGGGTATATACATGCTCAGTAGTGAGGCAGTGCTGTGGAGTCGGGGTATGTACATGCTCAGTAGTGAGGCAGTGCTGTGGAGTCGGGGTATATACATGCTCAGTAGTGAGGCAGTGCTGTGGAGTCGGGGTATATACATGCTCAGTAGTGAGGCACTGATGTGGAGTCGGAGTATGCACATGCTCAGTAGTGAGGCAGTGCTGTGGAGTCGGGGTATGTACATGCTCAGTAGTGAGGCACTGATGTGGAGTCGGGGTATATACATGCTCAGTAGTGAGGCAGTGCTGTGGAGTCGGGGTATATACATGCTCAGTAGTGAGGCACTGATGTGGAGTCGGAGTATGCACATGCTCAGTAGTGAGGCAGTGCTGTGGAGTCGGGGTATATACATGCTCAGTAGTGAGGCACTGATGTGGAGTCGGAGTATGCACATGCTCAGTAGTGAGGCAGAGCTGTGAAGTTTGAGTCAGGGAAATTGAGAAGTCGACTATAGTCTGCTGCTGAAAGAGCGTCCTCATTTGGAAAGAAGTCGGCAGAGTTTATTCATTTCTGCCAATTCTCAAACGATCTTTCTGTAAAGAACATTTCTAGAAGGATCGATTATCCGGAGTCACTGAACGTGCCTGGCCATGATTAAAGACTCTTGTGTCCAATAAAGACCATGATGTGAATGAGCACATTCAGGTAACGATCATTCACCGGATGACTGCTCGTTCCCGGACTCTTCTACCTTTATCTCCAACCTCATATACTGGAGACTCATCACTGGCATTCACCCACTTACATCAAATCTACAATTTATTACACGTGCAAAATACATCATGAATGTGAGTGAAGTACTGCACAGAACTGCAAAGTGTCTTCTGCAAAGTAACTATTACTTAAAGAAGTAGAAAGTGTGGGAATATTCAGTTACGGTAATTAGAGGGGGTTAGCAGAGAGCGTGATGTTAGTGTGGTATGGAGAAGTCTGAGTACACAAAACAGAACGACACAGCTGCAAACGTCTGTATTCTCTATCAGGAATGTATCATCAGCAAACTATTGACTAAAGTAAGAAATCTTACAAATATCACATTGGTCCCTAGGCCTAATACTAGAATCACACTTCCTGTTCTGTAAAGAAAACTTTTCAGCAGTTTCATTATCATTACAGACAGGATTACAATGAAAGGTAGCACCTCTACTCACAGCTGGTAACACAGGATCCACCATTCAGGTGATGTCACAGCTCACCTCCCCCCACTCCCGGCACACTGACATTTGCCCTGATAACAGGATGCTTAGTAAATGCTTCAAAACAATTCAGCAGGGTCGGAATCAGCCCATTGCCACAAATGTTTATGCATCCAACAAGCAATAGAAGTCTAATATTAAGCCTGTCGGGTCTGATATTGCTATTATCCTGCAGATATAGGGAATATGGCGTTGCCCGGCCATTGTACTAAAAGTGAAGTACTCAAAAGAACATGAACTTTATTTCTCCCGGGAGCCGCTGGCTTTCAGTCATGGCTGGAGCAATTACAGTCACTGCTCCCAGCATGGACAGTGGCAGCTGAACAAACAGCCCGGCACTGACTGACAGCCAGCTCAGTAGTGCATCAGCACAGAGCCATCTGTCAGTTACTGTCGGGGTAAGCTTGCATGACTGACAGCCGGCAACTCCACGGAGAAATAACATTCAATATTTCCAAAGTGCCACACATTTAGTACAGCGCCTGGGGACCTTCAGAACGCTGTTAACCTGGAGGTTAACCCCATAGGGTAAGGGTTAATAGTGTTATTGGACCTGTAGGTTCCCTTTAAGTTTAAGTTAAAACAACAAGTAATTTCCTGATGACAAAACTTACCAGGCTGGAGAGCGGGCGGCTAACAGAAAATGTAGCATGAGCTCTGCTAATGGACTGATCATCTCCAATCAATATTGCACAGTTCTTCCGCCCCACAATGTAGTCAGTATCCGTCAGAAAGTGATAGGTCAGTGCTGGTGACGAAAAAAAGAACACAACAATGGAGCAGTAATGACAGCCGAAAGCAGCAAGAAACACACGAGCAGGACCGCCTAGGAAAACATAGTATTGATACTTAAAGAGAATCTGTCAGCAGGATTTCATCCCCCAAACCACAAGTCTTTAGATGTGCATATCTTTCTCAAAGAAAAGTCCAGCAATACACGGCCAGTTCGTTCTTGCATTACTGAGGAATCTGTGCTGAAACTGATATGTATAGGGCTACTGCAGATCTGAAGCCTCGGCCACTCCAGCTATAGTCCCTGCCCAGCACCACCTCCTCTTCCTTCTTGACTGAAGTCACACAGCATAGAGGCCATAAGTCAACGAGGAGGAGACAGTGAAGGATGGGGAATAGAGCTGCAGTGACCGAGGCTTCAGATCTATCATAGTTATTCAGCCGAATTTGCATATTAATTAAAACGCTGACTTCTCAGTAACTATTGTATGGATTGGCCATATAAAGGTATTGTTGGACTTGTCCTTGAAGGAGCCACATGTACATATAAAATAGTTCTGGGGGGGTGAAATCCTGCTGACTGCTCTTCAGGGGCGGACATACCATTGGTGCAACCTGTGCGGCTGCACAGGGGCCCAAGAGGTAATGGGGCCCATTTCTCGCTCCAAAGCAAGTGCAATTTTGCATTTTTAGGAGTTCTCGGGCTGCAAAGGGCCCATATATTGTTCTTGCACAGGGGCCCTTTTCTGACTGTGTCCGCCAGTGCTCTGAATGATAATGTACAGGTAGCTCTGTAGTATGGAAATCCTGGAGAGTATTCTGACGATTCTCCAGTGCAGCTGTAATTGTCACTGCTAGATTGGAGATTTGCCATAACACAAGACATAACAGGGAGTCCAGGATGCACACACAGCAGGATAGGGATCAGTAGGGATCTGACGCCTCTCCGATCAGATCTGCTATAGAAAATGCTTGGATCGCCTGTGAAATAAGTCTAGAGCATCTTGTCTTCCTAGAAATGTATTCATAAATTGACAACTAAGTGTCATCATCAGCTCATGGTGTGTCCCTACCACCTACCACGGGTCTTGGAGCTTAGGTGGCACCTAAAAGGTCCCTTTTGGCAGATATGAGAAGACCAATACTATTTAATACCCGTGTAATGCCATTAGTCCTTACACAATCTTAGGGCATATTGGAATTTTTTTTTTCATAAATGAAGAAACAATCTTCTGAGAAAATGTTCAGATTACTGCCAATAAGTATCAGGCTGCCACTCAAGTCATGACAGTGGAAGTGGATTTTTCTGCAGACACGAAAACCACGGCACTTCGGGGTAAACACGCGACAAGTAACCACACATGGATTTACCCCATTAAATGGAGCTAATGTGGGGGCGAACAAGACGGCAGATCAAGAGGCAGACCCGCGCAGCCACGATCGGTGCGGCAGACCCTCGCAGCCACGGTCGGTGCGGCAGACCCTCGCAGCCACGGTCGGTGCGGCAGACCCTCGCAGCCACGGTCGGTGCGGCAGACCCTCGCAGCCACGGTCGGTGCGGCAGACCCGCGCAGCCACGGTCGGTGCGGCAGACCCGCGCAGCCACGGTCGGTGCGGCAGACCCGCGCAGCCACGGTCGGTGCGGCAGACCCGCGCAGCCACGGTCGGTGCGGCAGACCCGCGCAGCCACGGTCGGTGCGGCAGACCCGCGCAGCCACGGTCGATGCGGCAGACCCGCGCAGCCACGGTCAGTGCGGCAGACCCGCGCAGCCACGGTCGGTGCGGCAGACCCGCGCAGCCACGGTGCAGCAGACACGCTCCTATTTCTATCATACAGCGCATATATCTGGCCACTCGTGAAGCTGGTAACCCCCAATAATCTGATATTAGTGACCTATCTTAAGGATAAGTCATTAATATATTATATGTAGTAAACCCTATTAAGTGCAAAGGCGAGTGCTGTACAGCCCAATACTATCAAGTAGCATTATCGTCTCAGTAATTGCATTACGAGGGATTTCTAGTTCAGCTCACCTAATCTGCCAAATACCAAGAGACCTACACAAAGGACGCACGGAAGAACCAGACCTTGGGTCCTGATATAATGCTAATAAAATACAGATTCTTAAAGGGATCCTGACGATCGATATCTGCTGCCCAATCCGTGTGATCTCAAACTTTAGAAACCTGCCCGCTGCGCAGGAGTGACAGGTGTCTGCCTATATGGGCACATAAGCAGAGACCTGTCTATCCAGGGCAGCGTGAAGGAAAAACTATTAATATATGTTATCTGCTGAAACATGCTATCTGTAGGATAACCGATAACTTGCTGATTAGTGGAGGGGGTCTGTATGAGAGAAGTGGCCGGGCCCACGCACCACCACTCCATTCATTCTCTATGGGACTGACAAAGCTCGCCAAGTACAGCACTTGGCTTTTTCGTCAATAAGACTAAAGAAATACAGAAGATTGGACACTTAAAACATAGCACATGATACCGATGACCTATGAATCGATTAGGCTGGATGTAAGCGTGAATGGATCTGAGCAGCAGAGCTATGCACAGTGTGGTGACCGCTGTACTGCAGCCCTGCGCTTATCCATTCATTCCAAGCCGAGCTGCAGGACCGGAGAACGGCCACAACACAGGTAATAGAGCAGCGAGGTAAGGATCTGTTCTCAGTTTACATCCAACCACCAACAGCTGATGAAGGGGAAAGGCAGGTGCCAAACCATCCCAATCTGATACCAATGACCTAAAAATATCATTAAATTGGCGCTTTACTTTCACTAGTCTAGTCAACCCTTGGCTTTGATAACACAAAAGTGGCACAATTGTCAAGGTGACCATATGAGACTCGTGCAGTACCATGCATAGGTCCGATTCTATTCAACATGACCCAAGTACGAAATTCCTGCACTACCTAGTGTGACACCACCTTCACAACAGCAGAGGGAATGTACATTGGTCATTTCATGTTTGCTTTAAAAGTATTGTCTGAAATTAGGATTACCGGTATATATTTATAAAAAAAAAAATCCACAGGTGGGGTATGGTGCTGCAGGTAACAATCCTCAGGTGGGGTATGGTGCTGCAGGTAACAATCCTCAGGTGGGGTATGGTGCTGCAGGTAACAATCCTCAGGTGGGGTATGGTGCTGCAGGTAACAATCCTCAGGTGGGGTATGGTGCTGCAGGTAACAATCCTCAGGTGGGGTATGGTGCTGCAGGTAACAATCCTCAGGTGGGGTATGGTGCTGCAGGTAACAATCCTCAGGTGGGGTATGGTGCTGCAGGTAACAATCCTCAGGTGGGGTATGGTGCTGCAGGTAACAATCCTCAGGTGGGGTATGGTGCTGCAGGTAACAATCCTCAGGTGGGGTATGGTGCTGCAGGTAACAATCTTCAGGTGGGGTATGGTGCTGCAGGTAACAATCCTCAGGTGGGGTATGGTGCTGCAGGTAACAATCCTCAGGTGGGGTATGGTGCTGCAGGTATCAATCCTCAGGTGGGGTATGGTGCTGCAGGTAACAATCCTCAGGTGGGGTATGGTGCTGCAGGTATCAATTCTCAGGTGGGGTATGGTGCTGCAGGTATCAATCCTCAGGTGGGGTATGGTGCTGCAGGTATCAATCCTCAGGTGGGGTATGGTGCTGCAGGTATCAATCCTCAGGTCGGGTATGGTGCTGCAGGTAACAATCCTCAGGTGGGGTATGGTGCTGCAGGTATCAATCCTCAGGTGGGGTATGGTGCTGCAGGTAACAATCCTCAGGTGGGGTATGGTGCTGCAGGTATCAATCCTCAGGTCGGGTATGGTGCTGCAGGTAACAATCCTCAGGTGGGGTATGGTGCTGCAGGTATCAATCCTCAGGTGGGGTATGGTGCTGCAGGTATCAATCCTCAGGTGGGGTATGGTGCTGCAGGTAACAATCCTCAGGTGGGGTATGGTGCTGCAGGTATCAATCCTCAGGTGGGGTATGGTGCTGCAGGTAACAATCCTCAGGTGGGGTATGGTGCTGCAGGTAACAATCCTCAGGTGGGGTATGGTGCTGCAGGTATCAATCCTCAGGTCGGGTATGGTGCTGCAGGTAACAATCCTCAGGTGGGGTATAGTGCTGCAGGTAACAATCCTCAGGTGGGGTATGGTGCTGCAGGTAACAATCCTCAGGTGGGGTATGGTGCTGCAGGTAACAATCCTCAGGTCGGGTATGGTGCTGCAGGTAACAATCTTCAGGTCAGGTATGGTGCTGCAGGTAACAATCTTCAGGTCGGGTATGGTGCTGCAGGTAACAATCCTCAGGTGGGGTATGGTGCTGCAGGTATCAATCCTCAGGTGGGGTATGGAGCTGCAGGTAACAATCTTCAGGTCAGGTATGGTGCTGCAGGTAACAATCTTCAGGTCAGGTATGGTGCTGCAGGTAACAATCTTCAGGTCAGGTATGGTGCTGCAGGTATCAATCCTCAGGTGGGGTATGGTGCTGCAGGTAACAATCCTCAGGTGGGGTATGGTGCTGCAGGTAACAATCCTCAGGTGGGGTATGGTGCTGCAGGTAACAATCCTCAGGTGGGGTATGGAGCTGCAGGTAACAATCTTCAGGTCAGGTATGGTGCTGCAGGTAACAATCCTCAGGTGGGGTATGGTGCTGCAGGTATCAATCCTCAGGTGGGGTATGGAGCTGCAGGTAACAATCTTCAGGTCAGGTATGGTGCTGCAGGTAACAATCTTCAGGTCAGGTATGGTGCTGCAGGTAACAATCTTCAGGTCAGGTATGGTGCTGCAGATCATCCTCATTTTCTTCTCAGCTCAAGGAGAGCCTTTTACTTCCCTATATCTTTATGGTGGTTTATCAGGGTTTTTCAAAATTTAGTGATAGCGCATTGCCTATTGTAAAGCATCATGAATCAACAGCTGAAATCAGAAATAACCCACACGACCACTGCAGACAATCTCTGTCCTCAGTGATGATGTGTTAGAGTAGGTGCACATGATCAGTAATCGGCAGAGCTCTGGATGCAGCACATGTCCACTGCGTCCAAAGCGCTGCTGGTTATTGAACGCAGGCGAATCCGTATGTGTTCATTGACCCGTGTGATACATTGTACGGGTGAAATTTATTGAAATCCCATCCACTATGCTGTAACATCTGGACGCTGCGCATGTAAACAGCATCCAGCCCGCAGCATTTACTGATCGTGGGCACCTACCCTTAGACTTACAAGTCACCTATGAGATCAGTGACTGTTTGCAGGTGTCTGTTGGCAGGACGTCATCACTAATGGCGCCCGTGCAGATTGTGGAGCCGAGTACACATTGATATCTGCATGTGTCCACTGTGGACGTGCCAGGAATTTTGGAGCATTAAAAATAGTGAAATCTGCAGGGAAAATGTTGTGAAACTAAAATTTGCAGTGCAGGTCAAGTTCAGATTTTTTGCAGTATATGGATTCCCCAGATCCAGGGTGTATCCCGTGTGCACGTCCTCGTGGTCTCCTGTTCCACCTTAGGCTACTTTCACACTAGCGTTAACTGCAATCCGTCACAATGCGTCGTTTTGCAGAAAAAACGCATCCTGCAAAAGTGCTTGCAGGATGCGTTTTTTCCCCATAGACTTGCATTGACTATGCATTGCGACGGATTGCCACACGTCGCATCCGTCCTGCGACGGATGCGTCGTGCTTTGGCGGACCGTTGGGAGCAAAAAACGCTACATGTAACGTTTTTTGCTCCTGACGGACCGCTTTTTCCGACCGCGCATGCGCGGCCGGAACTCCGCCCCCACTTCCCCGCACCTCACAATGGGGCAGCGGATGCGCCGGAGAAATGAATCCGTTGCCTCCGTTGTGCAGTGCGTTAAACGCTAGCGTCGGAATCTCTGCCCGACGCATTGCGACGGGGAGATTCCGACGCTAGTGTGAAAGAAGCCTTATGCACACACACATGTATGACCAGGAGGTACACAGGAAGGACGCTCACACAGGATGCTATCAAGGTACTTAAAGCCCCGCACCAGTGTGGTTTTTGTTATTTCAGTGCTGGAATGCTGCCACTAATGTAAGATCCCCGACCCTAGTATTATATTTACCAGCCACCGTCTTCAGCTTTTCTCGGCGGCGCTCCGGTCCCAATCCGCCATCTTTTGACTACAACCTCTAGGTAACGGTCACAAGCTCTCAGTGTAAGTCTATGGGCCTTGTTCTGGCTCCCATGGACTTACATTGGGTTGTGACCCTCGGCTCGCCCCGCAGACACTGGAGAGATCTGTCCGGTCACAACCTGCAGAAGACGACCGGAGCGGCGCCGGTAACAGATGAGGATGGAGGCTGGCGAGTAGAACACTAGGGGAAGGGGACTTAGATTAGTGACACCACTCCAGCGAAAAAAAATAAAAATATAAAAAAGTGCTGTAAACTCCATAGAAAGAAATACAAAGAGAATATAGATGACACAAGTGCTGCACTGCCTCATGTGCACAATCTCAGGCACCCTGACTGGTCACTACAGGACCTCCATACTCCTCCAGTACACCTCAGCCCCTGCAGGTCACACTGTCCCCCACTCTGCACATCACCCGCTGGCGGTGACATGACGCTGTGGCTCGGCTCATTACCTCCCGCACTCTCCCTCTTCAGCTTCCACATTGCTCCTCTCCGTACAAGGTCGCACAGTCATGACGTCACGCACTCCCGCTCTGTCTACTGTACAGATATCATACAGCGTGGAACGTGGGCGCCACCTGGTGGTCATAGATGCGCACGACAGCTAGTGAGATTTCTCATAGTGCTCCTGTGCCGGCAGAGCACACCACCTCACACACGCATTCATTCTAAGACGCTTATTTATGGACTAGATGGTGGCCCGATTCACTTTTTAACATTAAAGGGAATCTCTCACCCTATTTTTGGCCTATAAGCTGCGGCCACCGGCATCAGGGGCTTATCTACAGCATTCTGTAATGCATTCTGTAATGCTGTAGATAAGCCCCCGAAGTAACCTGAAAGGTAAAAAAAAACAAGCTAGATCATACTCACCCAGGGGCGGTCCAGCGCCTCCCATCTTCATACAGTGACGTCCTCTTCTTTGCTTCCTGTCGCGGCTCTGGCGCAGGCGTACTTTGTCTATCCTGCTGAGGGCAGAGCAAAGTACTGCAGTGCGCAGGCGCTGGGCCTCTCTGACCTTTCCCGGCGCCTGCACACTGCAGTACTTTGCCCTCAACAGGGCAAACAAAGTACGCCTGCGCCGGAGCCGTGACAGGAAGCAAGGATGAGGAAGTCATTGTATGAAGATGGGAGGCCCCGGACCCGGACCGCGACGCCCATCAGACCAGACCGCCCCGGGTGAGAATGCTGTAGATAAGCTCCTGATGGCGGTGGCTACAGCTTATAGGCCAAACATTGGGTGACAGGTTCCCTTTAAGTCCAATCAATGAACTAAAACCTGACACGTTCCCTGTAAGGCTATGTGCAGACGATGAGCTTTTGGTGTTTCAGACTTTTGCAGCATTTCTGCACCTATAGTGTCAATTAAATTATTTGTGTTTTTCTTTTTCAATGTATTTTTGTACTACCACTGTTTTTATAGGGTTTTTAGAGCTGTGGATTTTGTCTCTTGTTGTTATCTTGTGTTTTCAATAAAGCTGCTTTGTTTTTGATACTTCCTGGTATTTGGCTTTGAGAAAACTTTGCTGCTACAGTCATGTGTGTATTTCATGTAAGGCTTCTTTTACACTTGCTGTGTTTTTGCGGGCCGTTTTTGCGGCCCCAATAGATTTCTATGGGGCCCCAAAAACGGGCCATAAAAATTTGTCAATAGTGCCGTACGCTGCATGGCCGTATTTACGGCTGTGAAAAAAATATCGAGCCTGCTTACGGACATGGCCCCCATTGAAATCAATGGGGCCGCAAAAACAACATAAGCTTGCCCAGTGTGTTGATTTGCGGTACACCGTGAAGACCGTATTTGCGGAACTCCGTATTTTTACTAGGACACTCCCATGTACTTCCTGTTTATCACTTCAAAGGCCTGCAGATACACGAGATGGATCTATTCGAAACCAGAAAAACGACGATACGAGAAGATTTTGTGACCCATTCTGCAGCTGACAGTGAAAATTACGGCAATAGGGTCCGCAAAAACGGTCCGCAAATAAATACAGCAAGTGTAAAAGAAGACTAAATGCCGCTCATAATGCCCCGTGCACACGCTGAGTATTTGGCAGTTTTTTAGGGGCTTCCACACTGCGTTCAGGCTCAGTCAGTAGCGTAGCTACCCGGGGGAGGAGGGAGCAGTCGCCCAGGGCCCCACGCTCTGAGGGGGCCGACCCACACGCCGATACTGTTACATTCTGCGGCACAGCAGGGAGAATCGATCTCCCTGCTCTGCCACTATGGGGCCCCTGAGCAGGAGAGGGGGGCCCCGATGCCAGCAGTGGCCCCCCGCCCATCATCGCAAGGTCAGCTGTACCGGCATTTAGCCGATACAGCTGATTGCATTGATGGGAGAAGGAGCGCTACGCTCCCTCTACCGTCAGCGTCTGACGTCACCAACGCCGACACTGACAGTGGGCGGGATGACGTCACTAACCGGCGCCCGCTGTCAGGAGATGAGCGGGCGCTCATAGCTGCGGAGGAACCAGGAAGAAGAGAGGTATTTAGTTTTATGGGGGCTGCCTTATACTACAGGGTCTGCCTATGTGGTGCTGCCTTATACTACAGGGTCTGCCTGTGGGGTGCTGCCTTATACTGCAGGGTGTGCCTATAGGGTGCTGCCTTATACTACATGGTCTGCCTATAGGGGTGCTGCCTTATACTACAGGGTCTGCCTATGGGCTGCTAGCTTATACTACAGGGTCTGCCTATAGGGGTGCTGCTTTATATTACAGGGTCTGCCTATGGGGGTGCTGTCTTATACTACAGAGTCTGCCTATGTGGTGCTGCCTTATACTACAGGATATGCCTATTGGGGTGCTACCTTATACTACAGGGTCTGCCTATGGGGGTGCTGTCCTATACTACAGGGTATGCCTGTGTGATGCTGCCTTATACTACAGGGTCTGCCTATGGGGGTGCAGTCTTATACTACAGGGTCTGCCTGTGGGGTGCTGCCTTATACTGCAGGGTGTGCCTATAGGGTGCTGACTTATACTACAGGGTCTGCCTATGGGGGTGCAGTCTTATACTACAGGGTCTGCCTGTGGGGTGCTGCCTTATACTGCAGGGTGTGCCTATAGGGTGCTGACTTATACTACAGGGTCTGCCTATGGGGTGCTGCCTTATAGGGTCTGCCTATGGGGGTGCTGTCTTATACTACAGAGTCTGCCTATGGGTGCTGCCTTGTGCTACAGAGTCTGCCTATGGGGGTGCTGCCTTATACTGCAGGGTCTGCCTATGGGGGTGCTGCCTTATACTGCAGGGTCTGCCTATGGGGGTGCTGCCTTATACTACAGGGTCTGCCTCTGGGGGTGCTGCTTTATACTACAGGGTCTGCCTATGGGGTGCTGCCTTATACTACAGTCTGCCTATGGGTGCTGCCTTGTGCTATAGAGTCTGCCTATGGGTGCTGCCTTGTGCTATAGAGTCTGCCTATGGGGGGTGCATTATACAATATAGAGTAGGCCTATGGGGAGTGCATCATACTATATGGAGGCTTATGGGGAGTGCATTATGCTACATTTAGGACTATCTGGTGCATTATACTATATGGAGGCTATCTAGGGGGCATCATACAATGTGGAGATTACAGTGAGGGGCCATCGTACAGTGTGGGGATTACAGTGAAGGGGCCATCATACAATGTGGAGATTACAGTGAGGGGCCATCGTACAGTGTGGGGATTACAGTGAAGGGGCCATCATACAATGTGGAGATTACAGTGAGGGGCCATCGTACAGTGTGGGGATTACAGTAAGGGGGCCATCATACAGTGTGGGGATTACAGTGAAGGGCCACCATACAGTGTTGGAGCCATCAAACAGTTTTGGGGCTACTAAGGGGTCAGCATACTGTGTGGGTGGTACAATACATTGAGGAGGCATTATACTGTGTATAAGAGAGCATCATGCTGTGTATAAGGGAGCTGTACAGGGGGAGACTCGGGACATTATTAAATGTAAAGTGGGCACTTATTATAGAGGAACTCAGGTTACTGTGACTATCAAAGGGGCACACAGGGCAATATTACTTTCTAGGGGCAAAATATAGGCACAGTTTTCTAGGTCACTTGCACCCGGCATTACTATATTATAGAGGGGTGCTTTAGAATTTAGAGGGCACAGAGAGCC
Source organism: Ranitomeya imitator (assembly GCF_032444005.1). NCBI lineage: Eukaryota > Metazoa > Chordata > Amphibia > Anura > Dendrobatidae > Ranitomeya > Ranitomeya imitator. The sequence goes on from NC_091287.1 coordinate 481,772,582, forward strand.
ACACAGCAGGTGCAGTAATAGGGAGACATACGGCAGCAGAGGCTCAGTATTGGGGTATCAAGTGCAGTAATAGGGACACATACGGCAGCAGCGGCTCAGTATTGGGGTATGAGGGGCAGTAATAGGGACACATAGGGGAGCAGTGGCTCAGTATTGGGGTATGAGGGGCAGTAATAGGGACACATACGGCAGCAGTGGATCAGTATTGGGGTATCAGGTGCAGTAATAGGGACACATACGGCAGCAGCGGCTCAGTATTGGGGTATCAGGTGCAGTAATAGGGACACATATGGCAGCAGCGGCTCAGTATTGGGGCATCAGGTGCAGTAATAGGGACACATACGGCAGCAGCAGCTCAGTATTGGGGTATCAAGGGCAGTAATAGTGACACATACGGCAGCAGGGGCTCAGTATTGGGGTATCAGGTGCAGTAATAGGGACACATACGGCAGCAGCGGCTCAGTATTGGGGTATCAGGTGCAGTAATAGGGACACATACGGCAGCAGCGGCTCAGTATTGGGTTATCAGGTGCAGTAATAGGGACACATACGGCAGCAGCGGATCAGTATTGGGGTATCAGGGGCAGTAATAGGGACACATATGGCAGCAGCGGCTCAGTATTGGGGTATCAGGTGCAGTAATAGGGACACATACGGCAGCAGCGGATCAGTATTGGGGTATCAGGGGCAGTAATAGGGACACATATGGCAGCAGCGGCTCAGTATTGGGGTATCAGGGGCAGTAATAGGGACACATACGGCAGCAGCGGCTCAGTATTGGGGTATCAGGTGCAGTAATAGGGACACATACGGCAGCAGAGGCTCAGTATTGGGGTATGAGGGGCAGTAATAGGGACACATACGGGAGCAGTGGCTCAGTATTGGGGTATGAGGGGCAGTAATAAGGACACATACGGCAGCAGTGGATCAGTATTGGGGTATCAGGTGCAGTAATAGGGAGACATACGGCAGCAGAGGCTCAGTATTGGGGTATCAGGTGCAGTAATAGGGACACATACGGCAGCAGCGGCTCAGTATTGGGGTATGAGGGGCAGTAATAGGGACACATACGGGAGCAGTGGCTCAGTATTGGGGTATGAGGGGCAGTAATAGGGACACATACGGCAGCAGTGGATCAGTATTGGGGTATCAGGTGCAGTAATAGGGACACATACGGCAGCAGCAGCTCAGTATTGGGGTATCAGGTGCAGTAATAGGGACACATATGGCAGCAGCAGCTCAGTATTGGGGCATCAGGTGCAGTAATAGGGACACATACGGCAGCAGCAGCTCAGTATTGGGGTATCAGGGGCAGTAATAGGGACACATATGGCAGCAGCGGCTCAGTATTGGGGTATCAGGTGCAGTAATAGGGACACATTCGGCAGCAGCGGATCAGTATTGGGGTATCAGGGGCAGTAATAGGGACACATATGGCAGCAGCGGCTCAGTATTGGGGTATCAGGGGCAGTAATAGGGACACATACGGCAGCAACGGCTCAGTATTGGGGGTATCAGGTGCAGTAATAGGGACACATACGGCAGCAGCGGCTCAGTATTGGGGTATCAGGGGCAGTAATAGGGACACATACGGCAGCAGCGGCTCAGTATTGGGGTATCAGGTGCAGTAATATGGACACATACGGCAGCAGAGGCTTAGTATTGGGGTATCAGGTGCAGTAATAGGGACACATACGGCAGCAGCGGCTCAGTATTGGGGTATCAGGTGCAGTAATAGGGACACATAAGGCAGCAGCGGCTCAGAATTGGGGTATCAGGGGCAGTAATAGGGACACATATGGCAGCAGCGGCTCAGTATTGGGGCATCAGGTGCAGTAATAGGGACCTGTCACGATATGGTTCTCTTGCTAGCCTGCATGGGCTAAGCCCCCCTTCTTGGAGTAACAGTTTGTAGCTGCAAATTCCTGGCTTTCCTTCTCTGAGAGTATGGGGGAAGAGAGGTTTTATTGCCGAATGGAATTTACGACTGGCATTTCCTGTGTAAGCTCTTGTTCAGCTATAAGGAAAAGTGGCTCCAAAAATTCACGAAAGAGTCTTTGTTTAGTTTTTGTTAGATATTAGGCAAACGATTTAAGCTAGAAATACGAAAATATATATCTTAGAGCATTAGTGATTTGGTTTGAGTAATCATTCCTCTCACTAAAAACTTGCAGAAAGTTCTTGCGAGGACTCTGCGCAAATAAGTTTGGAGAACGAACTCAGTGCTTTTTAGTTGTGAGACAATTGCGTACTGGTAATTATCCCTTCCCTTTCTCTTCGTTTTTCTATCCTATCTTTTATTTAGCAACCATGGCTGTGAAAGGGGAAGCCTGGTACAACCAGCAGAAGAAGGACATTCTTGCTGGGATATGCACATACCATGGCCTGAACCCCCAGGGTAAGACCAAGATTCAAATGGTCGCTGAACTGGTGCAATTTGAAGCAGACCAAGCCAGGTCACAGAGCCCAGAGGCCGCAGAAGCCAGCACAAGCGAACATGGTGCTGCAGCAGAGGTCCAACCACTGAATACGGGCCCTACTGGCAACCAGGGGGGTGCAGACCTCCTCCTGCAGCTGGCTCTGCAACAATGCTCCGCAGATGACCTAGAGAGACGTCTGCAGCTGATCCAGCAATACCAGGAGCGAGCCGAGCGAGAGGCCCAGGCCCAGCGAGACGAGAGAGAGGCCCGAGCCGAGTGGGAGGCTGAGAGAGCCGAGCGCCAAGCCCAGCGAGAACATGAACTGGAGATGCTCCGGCAGGGGGGGGATGCCCTCCACCGCCCAGAGACGTGAGCCCAGCAGCGCTCAGATACCTAAGCCCCGGCCCGATCACTTTCCTGTTATGGAGAAGGACGGGGACTTGGACACTTTTCTGCGGGCCTTTGAGAAAGCCTGCAGGCAGTACCAGCTGCCTACAGATGAATGGGCCCGATACCTGACACCAGGGCTGAGAGGTAAAGCTCTGGAGGCGTTTGCTGCCCTCCCTCAAGAACAAGATGGTGACTATGAGGCCATCAAAAAGGCTCTGATAGCCAAGTACCAGCTTACACCCGAGGTGTACCGTAGAAAGTTCCGGACCCTCCAACGTGGCCCACACGACAGTTACAGTGATGTGGTGCATGGACTGGGGACCCACTTTGACCAGTGGACCCAAGGACTGTCAGTGACCACCTTTGCACAGCTGCGAGACCTGATGATCAAAGACCAGTTCTTTCATCTTTGCCCAGCTGAGGTGCGACAGTTCGTGATGGACAGAGAACCCAAAGACGTGACGAAAGCAGCACAGATTGCCGATGCCTATGAGGCCAACCGTAGATCGGAAGGGCGGAAGCCAGTCATCACCAGCTGGAGAGGGGGTAAGCCTGCAACCAACGCCAGTACCCCTGCCAGCCAACACACCAGAGGTCCTGGCCCCGTGGCCAACAGCACCAGACCGACCACCGAACCTCGCACGTGTTACACCTGCCATCAGACTGGTCATATCAGTCTCTCCTGCCCAACCAAGCAGAAGAACACCCAAGCCAAGGCCCCAGGGCCTAATGCAGCAGTTCTTTTGGTGGGTGGTGTGGTTGGGAGGGTGTGTGACAACGTACAGCACGTCACTGTGGGAGGCCATGTTGCTACAGGCCTCAAGGACACCGGGGCTGAACGAACCCTCATCCGACCCGAACTGGCGGCCCCTGAAGAAATCATTCCGGGGAAAACCCTAACTGTCACTGGGATTGGGGGCATCAGCTGTCCCTTACCGATGGCCCGGGTTTTTATTGATTGGGATGCCGGGAGCGGGGTGAAGGAAGAGGGGCTGTCTGATAATTTGCCCACTGATGTTTTGTTGGGGACTGATTTGGGGAGGATGGTTGCATACTACGTCCCTGACACCCCTCCCCAATCTACTAATAAGGGTAAAGTTAACCCTGATGATGATGATGATGGGAAATCGCATGTGTTACCTGACCATGCTTTATCTTGTAATGATGCATCTAATAACCATTTTTTCCCTAGGATTGATGGTGAAAATGTTGTACCTGTGCCAGCTGAACCTGATAATGATTTTTCTGTGAAGGTTAATGTGTCCATAGGTACAGGCGTGTCCAGCCACGTCGCTCTGCGGAGTGAGACGGCTGAGGAACCCCTAACAGGGGCAAGTGTCGGTGCTACAGGAAATGGGGAGATGCATGGGAACCGTGAGGAAGGTGATGCCATGAAAGTGACCAGTGCCACCGAGGAAGGTAACTGGCCCATAAGTAGCACTGCCCCTGGAGTGTTGGGGGTAGATGGGGAGGTAGAGCCCATAGCAGCGCCGGCTGATGGGTCTGTAGAAACCCCCGGGGAGACAGCCTACGTAGCTGCTGTCACCCGCAGTCAGAGTGCCCGGAACGCAGATAACTGTCTGCCTTCCGGACCCTCTTCAGTCATCACTGTGACTGAACCAGAGGTGGACCCAGAGCAGGTCCAAGAGGGTTCCCGTGGGGAAGGGACCCTGACGTCGCTTCTGGCTTCCCCTAGCCAGGAGTTTCAGGCCGCTCTGCACACAGATGCGAGCCTAGAGAGTTTGAGACAACTCGCCGGGACGCGCTTCTCCGAGACTGATAAGGAGAAGGTGTTCTGGGAACGAGGAAGGTTATACCGGGAGACCGTACCCGGAGAATCACAAAAGGAGTGGTTGAGGGAAAGACAGATGGTCGTCCCGCAGCAATTCCGGGGTGAGTTGTTGCGGATTGCCCATGAGATCCCGCTAGCTGGACACTTGGGGATCAGCAAAACTAAGGCCCGGCTGTCTCAACACTTCTATTGGCCTAAGATGGGGACAGATGTGTCAAACTACTGCCGCTCCTGTGTCACCTGTCAAAGGGTGGGGAAAGCGGGGCCTGCTATTAAGGCTCCCCTGATCCCTTTGCCAGTAATAGAGGAGCCTTTCCAGAGGATCGCGGTGGACATTGTGGGCCCGCTGGCCGTCCCCAGCAGCTCTGGAAAGCAATACATCCTTACTGTGGTAGACTACGCTACCCGGTACCCAGAGGCAGTAGCTCTGTCCTCAACTAGGGCAGATAAGGTGGCAGATGCCCTGTTGGCCATCTTTTCACGTGTAGGATTTCCCAGGGAAATGCTTACTGATCAAGGGACCCAATTTATGTCTCGCCTAATGGAGGCTCTCTGTAAGAGAATGCAGGTGAAGCACCTGGTATCGAGTGCGTATCACCCACAGACCAATGGCTTGTGTGAACGCTTCAATGGTACCCTCAAACAGATGCTACGCATGCTGGTTGAGACTCAAGGGCGCGACTGGGAGCGGTACCTCCCACACCTGCTGTTCGCTTACCGAGAGGTTCCGCAGGCCTCGACGGGGTTCTCGCCCTTCGAGCTCCTGTATGGCAGGCGAGTCCGGGGACCCCTTGGGTTGGTAAGAGAATCCTGGGAAGAGGAGCCGAACCCTTCTGAAGTGTCCATAGTGGAGTATGTCATGCGCTTCCGTGACAAGATGCAGACCTTGACGCAGTTGGTGCATGACAACATGACGCAGGCTCAGGCTGATCAGAAGCACTGGTACGACCAGAACGCCCAGGAGCGGACCTACCACGTGGGTCAAAAGGTGTGGGTGCTGGTCCCCGTACCAACCGATAAGCTTCAGGCAGCCTGGGAGGGCCCGTACGTCGTTCACCAACAGCTCAACCCGGTCACTTACGTGGTCACGCTTGACCACGCTCGGGGTAGGCGAAAGGCCTTTCACGTCAACATGATGAAGGCTCATCACGAACGTGAACCTTTCGTCCTACCGGTCTGCAGCTTGCCCGAAGACGGTGAGGAAGACACCCTCCTGGACTTGCTGGCCCAAGCCAAGGCCAATGGGTCCATCGAGGATGTGGAGGTAAGCGCCTCGTTAACTGAACCCCAGTGGGTGCAGTTGCAAACCACACTGGAACCCTTCCGGGTCGTGTTCTCCAACCGACCTGGGAGGACTGAGTTAGCAGTCCACGAGGTGGACACCGGGAATCACGCCCCACTACGGCGAACACCCTATCGAATCTCTGACCAGGTGCAGCAGATTATGTGCCAAGAGATCGATGAGATGTTACAGCTGGGGGTGATTCGACGGTCAAAGAGTGCGTGGGCCTCACCTGTAGTTCTCGTGCCAAAGAAGGACCGGACCACCCGGTTCTGCGTGGACTACAGGGGGCTCAATGCCATTACAGTCTCGGACGCGCACCCCATGCCGCGCATCGAGGAGCTGCTTGAGAAGTTAGCTGGCGCAAAATACCTGACAATAATGGATTTGAGTAGAGGATACTGACAGATTCCCCTGAGCCCCGAGGCACAGGAGAAGTCCGCCTTTATCACACCCTTTGGACTGTACGAGTCCACGGCCATGCCCTTCGGCATGAAGAATGCCCCTGCCACTTTCCAGCGGATGGTCAACCTCCTGCTTCAGGGACTGGAGAAGTACGCTGTGGCGTACTTGGATGACATTGCCATCTTCAGTTCCTCCTGGGAGGAACACCTGCAGCATCTCAAGGAGGTGCTCAGGCGAATTCACCAAGCAGGCCTGACTATCAAGCCGGGAAGGTGCCAGATGGGCATGAGTGAGGTTCACTACCTGGGAAACCGGGTAGGCGAAGGCACCATGGAGCCAGAGCATGGCAATGGTGATGGGTTGGCCCACCAGGGTGAACCTGCTGAGGTGCGCATGGAGGAGAACCATCAGGTCCAGCCTCCCTAGCGCATACCAAAAGGGGGAGGTGTCACGATATGGTATGAAATATCATAACTAGTTCTCTTGCTAGCCTGCGTGGGCTAAGCCCCCCTTCTTGGAGTAACAGTTTGTAGCTGCAAATTCCTGGCTTTCCTTCTCTGAGAGTATGGGGGAAGAGAGGTTTTATTGCCGAATGGAATTTACGACTGGCATTTCCTGTGTAAGCTCTTGTTCAGCTATAAGGAAAAGTGGCTCCAAAAATTCACGAAAGATTCTTTGTTTAGTTTTTGTTAGATATTAGGCAAACAATTTAAGCTAGAAATACGAAAATATATATTCTTATCCTCACTCGGTGTATCTACACATCCCATGAAACTCGGGCTTCTAACTCCATCTGGTAAAGAAGTAGGGATTTCTCTGTAAATATGTATCCCAGATAGGACATATTTGATCTCATTAGAATGCTCACGTTAATCCGAGATGAATGAGGAGTATGTTAGGACTCTGACATGTTTTGTAGTGAAGTTATAGAAATCAGAGAAAATAGTTTAAAGTTTAGACAGAATGTAGAGAGAGGAGGGTCTGGATAAGCCAGCCCTTCTGTGATGTCAAAGCCTTAAGGTATTAAGTTTGTGGCAGGCTCCCCAGCTGTCTGTTCTGCTTGATTTCTTCTTCTGGACTTTTTGTCCTATTGTCCTGGAAGAGCTGAGTACATCCCATGGACTGGGATGTATGGAAACTGCACTAGCCTGGGTTGCCTGCAATGCTTTTAACATGTGAGTGTTATCTTTTCTCTTTTATTCCCTTTATGTTATAATTACCCATGTACATATTTGCAATTGTCTCATTTGTAACTTTTTTATAAAATATTTTTGATAACGCACTGCCTAATTTTTAATGGGATATACTATTATATGTTAGTTCTTCTCCATGCTCTAAAAACCGTACCCTAAGTCTTCTGAAGGGAAAACGCTACTGTTACTGTTGTGTTGGGTTAGCTTCGGACCCGTTTAATCGAAGCTGGTGGCAGCGAAAGTGCGCTGACTGTTGGATTATGCTGAAGCAACTGCGGGTTTGATAATTATTGTTCCTGCCTGAGTGGGAATAGTTTACCGCGTCGCTGCAGCGTGCCCAATAGCCAGTACATAGCAGGCAGCCTTCCTGGCGACTAATTACCCAGGGTGCAGTACCTAATCTGACCTGAAAGTAAGGGGGCGCCAGAGAGCTGCAAGTGTTAAGTGGAACTGTAAGCGGGATATACATAAATCCCTGCAGTTCGTGGTATATAGAAAAGCAGTGGGATACCTAGAATAAGCCCCTGCTGTAAGCAAGAGGTCAATAGCCTTGTGTGTGGTTTTTCATCACATCGTGGAGTGGAGGGATAACTAAGATAAGCCCCCCTGCACATGTGATAGCCGTCTGTTGGCCTAAAGTCACCTCAATCCGTGACGTAGGGGTGACGGTCACGGTGTGAATCCTGACCCATTGGTGACAGCGGTCAGGGGAATCGTGACAGGACACATACGGCAGCAGCAGCTCAGTATTGGGGTATCAGGGGCAGTAATAGGGACACATACGGCAGCAGCAGCTCAGTATTGGGGTATCAAGGGCAGTAATAGTGACACATACGGCAGCAGGGGCTCAGTATTGGGGTATCAGGTGCAGTAATAGGGACACATACGGCAGCAGCGGCTCAGTATTGGGGTATCAGGTGCAGTAATAGGGACACATACGGCAGCAGCGGATCAGTATTGGGGTATCAGGGGCAGTAATAGGGACACATATGGCAGCAGCGGCTCAGTATTGGGGTATCAGGGGCAGTAATAGGGACACATACGGCAGCAGCGGCTCAGTATTGGGGTATCAGGTGCAGTAATAGGGACACATACGGCAGCAGCGGATCAGTATTGGGGTATCAGGGGCAGTAATAGGGACACATATGGCAGCAGTGGCTCAGTATTGGGGTATCAGGGGCAGTAAAAGGGACACATACGGCAGCAGCGGCTCAGTATTGGGGTATCAGGTGCAGTAATAGGGACACACACGGCAGCAGCGGCTCAGTATTGGGGTATCAGGGGCAGTAATAGGGACACATATGGCAGCAGCGGCTGAGTATTGGGGTATCAGGGGCAGTAAAAGGGACACATACGGCAGCAGCGGCTCAGTATTGGGGTATCAGGGGCAGTAAAAGGGACACATACGGCAGCAGCGGCTCAGTATTGGGGTATCAGGTGCAGTAATAGGGACACACGGCAGCAGCGGATCAGTATTGGGGTATCAGGGGCAGTAATAGGGACACATATGGCAGCAGCGGCTCAGTATTGGGGTATCAGGGGCAGTAAAAGGGACACATACGGCAGCAGCGGCTCAGTATTGGGGTATCAGGTGCAGTAATAGGGACACACACGGCAGCAGCGGCTCAGTATTGGGGTATCAGGGGCAGTAATAGGGACACATACGGCAGCAGAGGGTCAGTATTGGGGTATCAGGGGCAGTAATAGGGACACATACGGCAGCAGAGGCTCAGTATTGGGGTATCAGGTGCAGTAATAGGGACTCTCTCCAGGTGATGCTGTATATAGGAGCACTCTCCAAGTGATACTGTATATAGGGGCACTCTCCAGGTGATGCTGTATATAGGAGCACTCTCCAGGTGATGCTGTATATAGGGGCACTCTCCAGGTGATGCTGTATATAGGAGCGCTCTCCAGGTGATGCTGTATATAGGGGCACTCTCCAGGTGATGCTGTATATAGGAGCGCTCTCCAGGTGATGCTGTATATAGGGGCACTCTCCAGATGATGCTGTATATAGGAGCACTCTCCAGGTGATGCTGTATATAGGGGCGCTCTCCAGGTGATACTGTATATAGGGGCACTCTCCAGGTGATGCTCTATATAGGGGCGCTCTCCAGATGATGCTGTATATAGTGGCGCTCTCCAGGTGATGCTGTATATAGGAGCACTCTCCAGGTGATGCTGTATATAGGGACGCTTTCCAGGGGATGCTGTATATAGGAGCACTCTCCAGGTGATGCTGTATATAGGGGCACTCTCCAGGTTATGCTGTATATAGGGGCACTCTCCAGGTGATGTTGTATATAGGGGCGCTCTCCAGGTGATGCTGTATATAGGGGCACTCTCCAGGTTATGCTGTATATAAGGGCACTCTCCAGGTGATGCTGTATATAGGGGCACTCTCCAGGTGATGCTGTATATAGGGGCTCTCTCCAGGTGATGCTGTATATAGGGGCTCTCCAGGTGGTGCTGTATATAGGGGCACTCTCCAGGTTATGCTGTATATAGGGGCACTCTCCAGGTGATGCTGTATATAGGGGCACTCTCCAGGTGATGCTGTATATAGGGGCTCTCTCCAGGTGATGCTGTATATAGGGGCTCTCCAGGTGATGCTGTATATAGGGGCACTCTCCAGGTGATGCTGTATATAGGGGCGCTCTCCAGGTGATGCTGTATATAGGAGCACTCTCCAGGTGATGCTGTATATAGGGGCAATCTCCAGGTAATGCTGTATATAGGGGAGCTCTCCAGGTGATGCTGTATATAGGGGCACTCTCCAGGTTATGCTGTATATAGGGGCACTCTCCAGGTGATGCTGTATATAGGGGCACTCTCCAGGTGATGCTGTATATAGGGGCACTCTCCAGGTGATGCTGTATATAGGAGCACTCTCCAGATGATGCTGTATATAGGGGCTCTCTCCAGGTGATGCTGTATATAGGGGCTCTCCAGGTGATGCTGTATATAGGGGCACTCTCCAGGTTATGCTGTATATAGGGGCACTCTCCAGGTGATGCTGTATATAGGGGCACTCTCCAGGTGATGCTGTATATAGGGGCTCTCTCCAGGTGATGCTGTATATAGGGGCTCTCCAGGTGATGCTGTATATAGGGGCACTCTCCAGGTGATGCTGTATATAGGGGCGCTCTCCAGGTGATGCTGTATATAGGAGCACTCTCCAGGTTATGCTGTATATAGGGGCACTCTCCAGGTGATGCTGTATATAGGGGCACTCTCCAGGTGATGCTGTATATAGGGGCACTCTCCAGGTGATGCTGTATATAGGAGCACTCTCCAGATGATGCTGTATATAGGGGCGCTCTCCAGGTGATGCTGTATATGGGAGCACTCTCCAGGTGATGCTGTATATAGGGGCACTCTCCAGGTGATGCTGTATATAGGGGCACTCTCCAGGTGATGCTGTATATAGGGGCGCTCTCCAGGTGATGCTGTATATAGGGGCACTCTCCAGGTGATGCTGTATATAGGGGCTCTCTCCAGGTGATGCTGTGTATAGGGGCACTCTCCAGGTGATGCTGTATAAAGGGGCACTCTCCAGGTGATGCTGTATATAGGGGCACTCTCCAGGTGATGCTGTATATAGGAGCACTCTCCAGGTGATGCTGTGTATAGGGGCAATCTCCGAGGTAATGCTGTATATAGGAGCACTCTCCAGGTGATGCTGTGTATAGGGGCACTCTCCAGATGATGCTGTATATAGGGGCACTCTCCAGATGATGCTGTATATAGGGGCACTCTCCAGATGATGCTGTATATAGGGGCGCTCTCCAGGTGATGCTGTATATAGGAGCACTCTCCAGGTGATGCTGTATATAGGGGCGCTCTCCAGGTGATGCTGTATATAGGGGCGCTCTCCAGGTGATGCTGTATGACACTTCAGAAGGGTTCGGCTCCTCTTCCCAGGATTCTCTTACCAACCCAAGGGGTCCCCGGACTCGCCTGCCATACAGGAGCTCGAAGGGCGAGAACCCCGTCGAGGCCTGCGGAACCTCTCGGTAAGCGAACAGCAGGTGTGGAAGGTACCGCTCCCAGTCGCGCCCTTGAGTCTCAACCAGCATGCGTAGCATCTGTTTGAGGGTACCATTGAAGCGTTCACACAAGCCATTGGTCTGTGGGTGATACGCACTCGATACCAGGTGCTTCACCTGCATTCTCTTACAGAGAGCCTCCATTAGGCGAGACATAAATTGGGTCCCTTGATCAGTAAGCATTTCCCTGGGAAATCCTACACGTGAAAAGATGGCCAACAGGGCATCTGCCACCTTATCTGCCCTAGTTGAGGACAGAGCTACTGCCTCTGGGTACCGGGTAGCGTAGTCTACCACAGTAAGAATGTATTGCTTTCCAGAGCTGCTGGGGACGGCCAGCGGGCCCACAATGTCCACCGCGATCCTCTGGAAAGGCTCCTCTATTACTGGCAAAGGGATCAGGGGAGCCTTAATAGCAGGCCCCACTTTCCCCACCCTTTGACAGGTGACACAGGAGCGGCAGTAGTTTGACACATCTGTCCCCATCTTAGGCCAATAGAAGTGTTGAGACAGCCGGGCCTTAGTTTTGCTGATCCCCAAGTGTCCAGCTAGCGGGATCTCATGGGCAATCCGCAACAACTCACCCCGGAATTGCTGCGGGACGACCAGCTGTCTTTCCCTCAACCACTCCTTTTGTGATTCTCCGGGTACGGTCTCCCGGTATAACCTTCCTCGTTCCCAGAACACCTTCTCCTTATCAGTCTCGGAGAAGCGCGTCCTGGCGAGTTGTCTCAAACTCTCTAGGCTCGCATCTGTGTGCAGAGCGGCCTGAAACTCCTGGCTAGGGGAAGCCAGAAGCGACGTCAGGGTCCCTTCCCCACGGGAACCCTCTTGGACCTGCTCTGGGTCCACCTCTGGTTCAGTCACAGTGATGACTGAAGAGGGTCCGGAAGGCAGACAGTTATCTGCGTTCCGGGCACTCTGACTGCGGGTGACAGCAGCTACGTAGGCTGTCTCCCCGGGGGTTTCTACAGACCCATCAGCCGGCGCTGCTATGGGCTCTACCTCCCCATCCACCCCCAACACTCCAGGGGCAGTGCTACTTATGGGCCAGTTACCTTCCTCGGTGGCACTGGTCACTTTCATGGCGTCACCTTCCTCACGGTTCCCATGCATCTCCCCATTTCCTGTAGCACCGACACTTGCCCCTGTTAGGGGTTCCTCAGCCGTCTCACTCCGCAGAGCGACGTGGCTGGGCACGCCTGTACCTATGGACACATTAACCTTCACAGAAAAATCATTATCAGGTTCAGCTGGCACAGGTACAACATTTTCACCATCAATCCTAGGGAAAAAATGGTTATTAGATGCATCATTACAAGATAAAGCATGGTCAGGTAACACATGCGATTTCCCATCATCATCAGGGTTAACTTTACCCTTATTAGTAGATTGGGGAGGGGTGTCAGGGACGTAGTATGCAACCATCCTCCCCAAATCAGTCCCCAACAAAACATCAGTGGGCAAATTATCAGACAGCCCCACTTCCTTCACCCCGCTCCCGGCACCCCAATCAATAAAAACCCGGGCCATCGGTAAGGGACAGCTGATGCCCCCAATCCCAGTGACAGTTAGGGTTTTCCCCGGAATGATTTCTTCAGGGGCCGCCAGTTCGGGTCGGATGAGGGTTCGTTCAGCCCCGGTGTCCTTGAGGCCTGTAGCAACGTGGCCTCCCACAGTGACGGGCTGTACGTTGTCACACACCCTCCCAACCACACCACCCACCAAAAGAACTGCTGCATTAGGCCCTGGGGCCTTGGCTGGGGTGTTCTTCTGCTTGGCTGGGCAGTAGGTACTGATATGACCAGTCTGATTGCAGGTGAAACACTTGCGAGGTTCGGTGGTAGGTCTGGTGTTGTTGGCCACAGGGCCAGGACCTCTGGTGTGTTGGCTGGCAGGGGTACTGGCGTTGGTTGCAGGCTTACCCCCTCTCCAGCTGGTGGTGACTGGCTTCCGCACTTCCGATCTACGGTTGGCTTCATAGGCATCGGCAATCTGCGCTGCTTTCGTCACGTCTTTGGGTTCTCTGTCCATCACGAACTGTCGCACCTCAGCTGGGCAAAGATGAAAGAACTGGTCTTTGATCATCAGGTCTCGCAGCTGTGCAAAGGTGGTCACTGACAGTCCTTGGGTCCACTGGTCAAAGTGGGTCCCCAGTCCATGCACCACATCACTGTAGCTGTCGTGTGGGCCACGTTGGAGGGTCCGGAACTTTCTACGGTACACCTCGGGTGTAAGCTGGTACTTGCCTATCAGAGCCTGCTTGATGGCCTCATAGTCACCATCTTGTTCGTGAGGGAGGGCAGCAAACGCCTCCAGAGCTTTACCTCTCAGCCCTGGTGTCAGGTATCGGGCCCATTCATCTGTAGGCAGCTGGTACTGCCTGCAGGCTTTCTCAAAGGCCCGCAGAAAAGTGTCCAAGTCCCCGTCCTTCTCCATAACAGGAAAGTGATCGGGCCGGGGCTTAGGTATCTGAGCGCTGCTGGGCTCACGTCTCTGGGCGGTGGAGGGCATCCCCCCCTGCCGGAGCATCTCCAGTTCATGTTCTCGCTGGGCTTGGCGCTCGGCTCTCTCAGCCTCCCGCTCGGCTCGGGCCTCTCTCTCGGCTCGGGCCTCTCTCTCGGCTCGCTGGGCCTGGGCCTCTCGCTCGGCTCGCTCCTGGTATTGCTGGATCAGCTGCAGACGTCTCTCTAGGTCATCTGCGGAGCATTGTTGCAGAGCCAGCTGCAGGAGGAGGTCTGCACCCCCCTGGTTGCCAGTAGGGCCCGTATTCAGTGGTTGGACCTCTGCTGCAGCACCATGTTCGCTTGTGCTGGCTTCTGCGGCCTCTGGGCTCTGTGACCTGGCTTGGTCTGCTTCAAATTGCACCAGTTCAGCGACCATTTGAATCTTGGTCTTACCCTGGGGGTTCAGGCCATGGTACGTGCATATCCCAGCAAGAATGTCCTTCTTCTGCTGGTTGTACCAGGCTTCCCCTTTCACAGCCATGGTTGCCAAATAAAAGATAGGATAGAAAAATGAAGAGGAAGGGAAGGGATAATTACCAGTACGCAATTGTCTCACAACAAAAAAGCACTGAGTTCGTTCTCCAAACTTATTTGCGCAGAGTCCTCGCAAGAACTTTCTGCAAGTTTTTAGTGAGAGGAATGATTACTCAAACCAAATCACTAATGCTCTAAGATATCCCACCGCCTTGCCACCAATTGTCACGATTCCCCTGACCGCTGTCACCAATGGGTCAGGATTCACATCGTGACAGTTACCCCTACGTCACGGATTGAGGTGACTTTAGGCCAACAGACGGCTATCACATGTGCAGGTGGGCTTATCTTAGTTATCCCTCCACTCCACGATGTGATGAAAAACCACACACAAGGCTATTGACCTCTTGCTTACAGCAGGGGCTTATTCTAGGTATCCCACTGCTTTTCTATATACCACGAACTGCAGGGATTTATGTATATACCGCTTACAGTTCCACTTAACACTTGCAGCTCTCTGGCGCCCCCTTACTTTCAGGTCAGATTAGGTACTGCACCCTGGGTAATTAGTCGCCAGGAAGGCTGCCTGCTATGTACTGGCTATTGGGCACGCTGCAGCGACGCGGTAAACTATTCCCACTCAGGCAGGAACAATAATTATCAAACCCGCAGTTGCTTCAGCATAATCCAACAGTCAGCGCACTTTCGCTGCCACCAGCTTCGATTAAACGGGTCCGAAGCTAACCCAACACAACAGTAACAGTAGCGTTTTCCCTTCAGAAGACTTAGGGTACGGTTTTTAGAGCATGGAGAAGAACTAACATATAATAGTATATCCCATTAAAAATTAGGCAGTGCGTTATCAAAAATATTTTATAAAAAAGTTACAAATGAGACAATTGCAAATATGTACATGGGTAATTATAACATAAAGGGAATAAAAGAGAAAAGATAACACTCACATGTTAAAAGCATTGCAGGCAACCCAGGCTAGTGCAGTTTCCATACATCCCAGTCCATGGGATGTACTCAGCTCTTCCAGGACAATAGGACAAAAAGTCCAGAAGAAGAAATCAAGCAGAACAGACAGCTGGGGAGCCTGCCACAAACTTAATACCTTAAGGCTTTGACATCACAGAAGGGCTGGCTTATCCAGACCCTCCTCTCTCTACATTCTGCCTAAACTTTAAACTATTTTCTCTGATTTCTATAACTTCACTACAAAACATGTCAGAGTCCTAACATACTCCTCATTCATCTCGGATTAACGTGAGCATTCTAATGAGATCAAATATGTCCTATCTGGGATACATATTTACAGAGAAATCCCTAGTTCTTTACCAGATGGAGTTAGAAGCCCGAGTTTCATGGGATGTGTAGATACACCGAGTGAGACTACGAATATATATTTTCATGTTCCTAGCTTAAATCGTTTGCCTAATATCTAACAAAAACTAAACAAAGAATCTTTCATGTATCCTTGAAGTTTCTACTTCACTGATAGCTGAACAAGAGCTTACACAGGAAATGCCGGTCGTAAATTCCGTTCGGCCATAAAACTTCCCCCAGTGCACTCTCTGAGAAGGAAAGCCAGGAATTGGCAGCTACAAACTGTTACTCCAGAAGGGGGGCTTAGCCCACGCAGGCTAGCAAGAGAACTACTTATGATATTTCATACCATATCGTGACAGGCAGACCCATCACTTAGTATGCGCAGACGTGTGGACATGGACACGTACTCTTCCACCATGTTGTTATAACGCTGGCACCGTACCAGACGGAGGTGCTGGATGTTGTGAAGTGCTGATGAATTTTTTTTTCACATTTCAGCCATGCTAACCCTCCCTTCCGAGGTGGTTCTCCAGCTGCGTTGGCGACTTCCTCCTCCTATGCCTTGTATTTCTTCTGTCAGGTGGGAACGCCGCCAGTAGTGCCCCTACCAGCATGTGCTTGTATTCACACATTTTGCCATCCTGCTCCAGTGACGGAAGTAATGATGGTAGTTTGTCTTTGCAGCAGGGATTTTTGTCATTTTTTTCCCTGAGGAAGACGCACTAGCAGCGTCGATGCGCGTGGGCTGTGGTTGCCCTATGGACAACACCTGATAATGCGTTATTGCTAGAGTTGAGCGACTTTTACTTTTTAGGGTCGAGTCGGGTTTCGCGAAACCCGACTATCTCAAAAGTGTCTCTCTCCTCCGTCCCTGAACAGAAAAGCTGGTGTTACACATTGCAAATCGCTACAGCGCACAAGCGAGAAGATGGCGATAGGCGTGCACGCCCCTAATATCTATGTCATCACTCTGCCCACGCTCCTTCATTGGCTGAAAAAATGGCGCCAAACACGTCATACGAAACGCGACTTTGGCGCGAAGATCGCCGACCGCATGGCCGATCCCACACTAGGATCGGGTCGGGTTTCATGAAACCCGACTTTGGCAAAAGTCGGCGACTTTTGAATTTGTCTGATCCGTTTCGCTCAAGCCTAGTTATTGCAATTGTAAATCTGACCACCATCAAGGATTTTATACGCCGGCCGTTCATAGAGGACTAGTGGTATTAGCCAGGATACTTTGTTTAGGCTTGGCACTATCTGTGTGACGGCTGAAGTCAGGAGGACTGTCTGTTATCAGATACCCAGTGGCGTTTTTGGTAATGCACTTCAATTGTATATAATATAGGGTTGGCAGGATGCATGGGTGTTGTACTTTATGTGAATAGGATATTTATTGTCATATTTCCCATGTCCTTGCAGTAAAACCTGTGTAATACTATTAATGATATATATTGGGTCAGCTGGCAGCATACTGTATAGTGCTTTGATATTTAGTCAAGAAGATATATATTTGGATGCCTGTACCTAACCTGTTTATACCATGTATCTCTCTATATGTAAGCACTACCATAAATGTGTTCTCCTGTCCTATTTAGCCTTTCTGGTTTGTATAGTTATAATAAAATTTAATATCCAGGTTGATCCCTTTGGTGTGCATATCCTTTTCTTGTCCTTTTTTTTTTACAACATCCTGTGGACTTCATGCGCCAGAGGAAGGCGTTTCATATAGACATGTTACGGGCACAGATCAACCATGTTGTCTCCATGCAGCAGCTAGACCTCCACCACAAAAAAGTCCTCAATTTGCAGCTCTCCTCATGTTTTTCCCCCAAAAAATAATTCCCAGTAGAGGGTGAATTAGGGCATACTGAACCATGCTTTATTACTGGTAGCGTGCACCAGGGTGGTAAATCTACTATATAATTGTCTAAGGGGTACTTCCGTCTGTCCTTCTGTCTGTCTGTCTGTCACAAATATTCATTGGTCGTGGCCTCTGTCTATCATGGAAATCCAAGTCGCTGATTGGCCGCCGCAAAACAGCCACGACCAATCAGCGACAGGCACAGTCCGGAAGAAAATGGCCGCCCCTTACTCCCGGCAGTCAGTGGCCGGCGCCCACTCCATACTCCCCGCTCCCCGGCGCTCCGCTATATACTCCCCGCAGTGTCCCCGGCGCTCCGCCATATACTCCCCGCAGTCAGTGTCCCCGGCGCTCCGCCATATACTCCCCGCAGTCAGTGTCCCCGGCGCTCAGCTCTATACTCCCCGCAGTCACTGTCCCTGGCGCCCGCTCCATACTCCCCTCCGGTCACCGCTAACAAAGGGTTAATGCCGGTGGTAACGGACCGCGTTATGCCGCGGGTAACGCACTCAGTTACCGCCGCTATTTACCCTGTGTGTCCTCAACCTTTTACTACTGAGGCTGCCTATGCGGCATCAATAGTAAAAAAAGTAATGTTAAAAATAGTAAAAAAAAAACAAAAAACCTGCAATACTCACCCTTCGTTGTCCACTGAGGCGCTCGCGCCTGCCACCATCTTCCTTTCCCAGTGATGCTTTGCGAAAGTACCCAGAAGACCTAGCGGTCTCACAAGACCCCTAAGTAATCTGGGTAATTTCGCAAGGCATCCTGGGAACGCAAGATGGCAGCAGCCGCGCGCCCATCGGCACAGTGCCGCTGGATCCCAGGAGGCGCAGAGACAGGACGCTGAGGAGCAGCGACCAGAATGGTGAGCATGTTAGAACTACAAAGGGCCCTCGGATCGTTAGGTGAGTATGTTTATTTTTTAACCTGTGACATACGTGGCTGGGTAATATACTACGTAGCTGGGCAATATACTACGTGGCTCTGTGCTGTATACTACGTGGCTGGGCAATATACTACGTGGCTGGGCAATATACTACGTGGCTCTGTGCTGTATACTACGAAACTGGGTAATATACTACGTCGCTGTGCAATATACTACGTGGCTCTGTGCTGTATACTACGTCGCTGTGCAATATACTACGTGGCTCTGTGCTGTATGCTACGTAACTGGGCAATATACTACGTCATTGGGCAATATACTACCTTTCTGGACAATATACTACGTTGCTGGGCAATATACTACGTGGCTGGGCTATATACTACGTGGCTCTGTGCTGTATACTACGTCACTGGGCAATATACTACGTCACTGGGCAATATACTAGGTGGCTGGATAATATACTACGTTGCTGGGCAATATACTACGTGGCTCTGTGCTGTATACTATGTGGCTGGGCAATATTCTACGTGGCAGTGCAATATACTACGTGGACATGCATATTCTAGAATACCCGATGCGTTAGAATCGGGCCACCATCTAGTAAATAGTATAATTGTCTAAATTTTATTTATTTTTTTAAATTTGTAAAATATTAAAATTTGAGAATCATCAGTGGTTGACATCCTTTTAAAGGAGAACTGTAAAAATGATTGTACACAGCATCTTGGGAGTCGCCTCCGGTCTGTATCAGGCTCAATATAGGAGGACGCTTACAGTAGCGTAGAAAAGAGACAGCTCCCATCCTCATCCAGAACGGGGGGATTTGTTCTCACTTCTCATTGGTGTGCTCGTTCAGTTTTTATTATTCTTTTACAGGACCTTTTTCAGTTTTCCATATTACAAAATTGTAACTTTATAAATGTCGCATGATGGGCCGTATGGCGTCCAATGTTTTCTGCTCACACCCATCTGACTTTAGTCACATTGCAGCCGAATACAGATCTGCCCGGCCTGATAGAAGAACATTGCTCCGAGTGCGGCCGATATTTACAGGATTGCACTCGTCTGATTTTTATGCCAGCATGACTGTGGCACAAAATGAGAAGAGTCCGATATTATACAGAACTGGCAGGAAATAAGACAAGTGACGCAGAACTATCAATATGGGAGGGGGAACAGTTGTGGCCAGAAATATTGCAGCAGTTCATAGATAAGGAGTGGGAGGTTTTATTGTCCTGGGATTTAGGTCTGATCTGCGGTTGTGAAGTCTCCAGGAGGTCTGAGGAGCATCATTTTGTAAACCATTAGAACAAAAAAAATAAAAATGTGAACATTGCCTAACATTACAAAGATATATTTTTTCCCGCAGGAAAATATGCCATAGCCTGTCCCATCAGTGGTGGCAGCTACAGTCAAACCCTCAGTGAAAAGCAGCTTATGTCTTTAACCCCTTCGCGACATGCGCCGTACTAGTACTGCGCTGCCGGCACTGCATTAGTGCCAGCAGCAGTACTAGTACGGCGCACCGATCACCGCGGTCTCGCGCTGAGCGCCGCGGTGATCGGGTGCGGGTGTCAGTTGTATATGACAGCTGACACCCCGCAGCAATGCCCACGATCGGCGCTATCGCCGATCGCGGGCATTTAACCCCTCTGATGCCGCTGTCAGTAGTGACAGCGGCATAGAGGGGGATCGCGCAGGGACGGGGGCTCCCTGCGCTCTCCCACCGGTGCAACGCAATGAGATCGCGTTGCTCCGGTGACCCGGAAGGAGTCCCCGGATCCAAGATGGCCGCCGGACTCCTTCCGGGTCATGAAGTGACCTGGCTAGCCGGCGCCTGCTAAGAGCAGGCGCTGGAAAGCCAGCTAAGCTGCCTGTCAGATCGTTGATCTGACAGTGTGCTATGCACAGTGTCAGATCAACGATCTGATCTAATACAGAGATGTCCCACCCTGGGACAATATTAGAAAGTAAAAAAAAAAAAAATAGAATGTGTAAAAAAAAAAAAAAAAATCCCCAAATAAAAAAAAAAAAAACATTTCCCAATAAATCCATTTATTTATGTAAAAAAAAAAAACAAACAATAAATGTACACATATTTGGTATCGCCGCGTCCGTAACGACCCGCTCTATAAAACTATCCCACTAGTTAACCCTTCAGTGAACACCGCAAAAAAAAAAAAAAAAAACAAGGCAAAAAACAACGCTTTATTATCATACAGGCGAACAAAAAGTGGAATAACACGCGATCAAAACGACGGATATAAATAACCATGGTACCGCTGAAAACGTCATCTTGTCCCGCAAAAAAAAAGCCGCCACACAGCATCATCAGCAGAAAAATAAAAAAGTTATAGCTCTCAGAATAATGCGATGCAAAAACAATTATTTTTTTATATAAAATAGTTTTTATTGTGTAAAAGCGCCAAAACATAAAAAAAATTACATAAATGAGGTATCGCTGTAATCGTACTGACCCGAAGAATAAAAGTGCTTTATCCATTTTACCACACGTGGAACGGTATAAACGCCCCCCCTAAAAGAATTTCAGGAATTGCTGGTTTTTGTTCATTCCGCCTCCCAAAAATCGGAATAAAAAGCGATCAAAAAATGTCATCTGCCCGAAAATGTTACCAATAAAAACGTCAACTCGTCCCGCAAAAAACAAGACCTCACATGACTCTGTGGGCCAAAATATGGATAAATTATAGCTCTCAAAATGTGGTGATGCAAAAACTATTTTTTGCAATAAAAAGCGTCTTTTAGTCTGTGACAGCTGCCAATCATAAAAATCCGCCAAAAAAACGCTATAAAAGTAAATCAAACCCCCCTTCATCACCCCCTTAGTTAGGGAAAAATAATAAAATGTAAAAAAATGTATTTATTTCCATTTTCCCATTAGTGCTAGGGTTAGGGCTAGGGTTAGGGCTAGGGTTAGGGCTAGGGTTAGGGTTGGGGTTAGGGTTTCAGTCATAATTGGGGGTTTCCACTGTTTAGGCACATCAGGGGGCGTCCGATCTCAATTCCAGCCAATTCTGCTTTGAAAAAGTAAAACAGTGCTCCTTCCCTTCCAAGTTCTCCTGTGTGCCCAAACAGTGGTTCCCCCCAACATATGGGGTATCAGCGTTCTCAGGACAAGTTGGACAACAACTTTTGGGGTCCAATTTGTCCTGTTACCCTTGGGAAAATAAAAACATAGGGGATAAAATATCATTTTCGTGGGAAAAAAAATATTTTTTATTTTCACGGCTCTGCGTTATAAACTGTAGTGAAACACTTGTTGGTTCAAAGCTCTCACAACACATCTAGATAAGTTCCTTTGGGGGTCTAGTTTCCAATATGGGGTCACTTGTGGGGGGTTTCTACTGTTTAGGTACATCAGGGGCTCTGCAAATGCAACATGACGCCTGCAGACCAATCCATCTAAGTCTGCATTTCAAATGGCGCTCCTTCCCTTCCGAGCTCTGCCGTGCACCCAAACAGTGGTTCCCCCCAACATATGGGGTATCAGCGTTCTCAGGACAAGTTGGACAACAACTTTTGGGGTCCAATTTGTCCTGTTACCCTTGGGAAAATAAAAACATAGGGGATAAAATATCATTTTCGTGAAAAAAAAAATATTTTTTATTTTCACGGCTCTGCGTTATAAACTGTAGTGAAACACTTGTTGGTTCAAAGCTCTCACAACACATCTAGATAAGTTCCTTGGGGGGTCTAGTTTCCAATATGGGGTCACTTGTGGGGGGTTTCTACTGTTTAGGTACATCAGGGGCTCTGCAAATGCAACATGACGCCTGCAGACCAATCCATCTAAGTCTGCATTTCAAATGGCGCTCCTTCCCTTCCGAGCTCTGCCATGCACCCAAACAGTGGTTCCCCCCAACATATGGGGTATCAGCGTTCTCAGGACAAGTTGGACAACAACTTTTGGGGTCCAATTTGTCCTGTTACCCTTGGGAAAATAAAAACATAGGGGATAAAATATCATTTTCGTGGAAAAAAAAATATTTTTTATTTTCACGGCTCTGCGTTATAAACTGTAGTGAAACACTTGTTGGTTCAAAGCTCTCACAACACATCTAGATAAGTTCCTTGGGGGGTCTAGTTTCCAATATGGGGTCACTTGTGGTGGGTTTCTACTGTTTAGGTACATCAGGGGCTCTGCAAATGCAACATGACACCTGCAGTCCATTCCATCTAAGTCTGCATTTCAAACGGTGCTCCTTCCCTTCCGAGCTCTGCCATGCACTCAAACGGTGGTTCCCCCCCACATGTGGGGTATCAGCGTACTCAGGACAAATTGGACAATAACATTTGTGGTCCAATTTCTCCTGTTACCCTTGGGAAAAAAAAAATTGCGGGCTAAAACATCATTTTGTGGAAAGAAAAAATGATTTTTTAATTTTCACAATGCTACATTCTAAACTTTAGTGAAACAATTGGGGGTTAAAAGTGCTCACCACACATCTAGATAAGTTCCTTAGGGGGTCTTCTTTAAAAATGGGGTCACTTGTGGGGGGTTTCCACTGTTAAGGCACGTCAGGGGCTCTCCAAATGCGACATGGCGTCCGATCTCAATTCCAGCCAATTTTGCATTGAAAAGTCAAATGGCACTCCTTCCCTTCCGAGCTCTGCCATGCGCTCAAACAGTGGTTTATCCCCATATATGAAGTATCGACGTACTCAGGACAAATTGCACAACAACTTTTGGGGTCCAATTTATCCTTTTACCCTTGGGAAAATAAAAAATTTGGGGCACAAAGATCATTTTTTGTGAAAATTAATAAAAAAATTTTTTTTACGGCTCTACATTATAAACTTCTGTGAAGCACTTGGAGGTTCAAAGTGCTCACCACACATCTAGATTAGTTCCTTAAGGGGTCTACTTTCCAAAATGGTGTCACTTGTGGGGGTTTCCACTGTTTAGGCACATCAGGGGCTCTCCAATCGTGACATGGGCTCCGATCTCAATTCCAGCAAATCTTGCATTGAAAAGTCAAATGGCGCTCCTTCTCTTCCGAGCTCTGCCATGTGCCCAAACAGTGGTTTACCCCCACATATGGGGTATCGGCGTACTCAGGACAAATTGTACAACGACTTTTGTGGTCCAATTTCTCCTGTTACCCTTGGTAAAATGAAACAAATTGGACCTGAAGTAAAAATTTTGTGAAAAAAAAGTTAAATGTTCAATTTTTTTAAACATTCAAAAAATTCCTGTGAAGCACCTGAAGGGTTAATAAACTTTTTGAATGTGGTTTTGAGTACCTTGAGGGGTGCAGTTTTTAGAATGGTGTCACTTTTGGGCATTTTCTGTCATATAGACCCCTCAAAGTCACTTCAAGTGTGAGGTGGTCCGTAAAAAAATGGTTTTGCAAATTTTGTTGCAAAAATGAGAAATCGCTGGTCAACTTTTAACCCTTATAACGTCCTAACAAAAAAAAATTATGTTTCCAAAGTTGTGCTGATGTAAAGCAGACATGTGGGAAATGTTGTTTATTAACTATATTATGTGATATAACTCTCTAATTTAAGGGCATAAAAACTAAGAGTTTGAAAATTGCTAAATTTTCATAATTTCCGACAAATTTTTGTTTTTTTTCACAAATAAATGCAAGTCATATCGAAGAAGTTTTACCACTATCATGAAGTACAATATGTCACGAGAAAACAGTGTCAGAATCACCAGGATCCGTTGAAGCGTTTCAGAGTTATGACCTCATAAAGTGACAGTGGTCAGAATTGTAAAAATTGGCCCTGTCACTTAGGTGAAAACAGGCTTTGGGGTGAAGGGGTTAAGAAAAAACAATTATGGATTTAAAAAAAAAACAAACAAAAAAAAAACCACATAGGTAGTCCGGCTCCATGGTCTACATGGGAGTGCGGGTTTGGTCTACTGGTGAGGACTTCGCAGCAGACTGTAAACACGGCCCGATACAGATCTCCACTGATGTCACCCCGAGCTTTATAAGTATAGAAATGAAAATTCAACTCATAGCTGTCAAACTATTTTATTACAAGTCATATAGTTAGAACTAAAAAAGAGAAATCTATGACTATATGCATACATACAAATGTATCATAATGAGCTTTACAAATCAAAACAATGAATTAAGCCACATTACAGATTAGTGACAAAAAACAGTAATTAGACCTACTGGTAATTGTATTTCCAGGAATCCATCCTGACAGCACACTGGAGGACGTCCTTCTTATCCATGATGGGACAGGAAACACGAGAGGTTAAAAGGACCCTCCCCCTACCACCCTTCAGTGCTTTTCCAAAGTAACACATCTGGATGGATGCAAAAACAAGGTTTATTCCAACAAGATAATCAATCATACAAAAGTTACATCACATGAGTATAAAGATCATACAATAGGGAGGGAACTAATAGTGCTGTCAGGAAGGATTCCTGGAAATACAATTACCAGTAGGTCTAATTACTGTTTTCCAGGTCACCACCTGACAGCACACTGGAGAAATACCAAAGGAGAATGGTATTTAGGGTGGGACCACTGCTTGAAGTACAGGTCCTTCTCAAAAAATTAGCATATAGTGTTAAATTTCATTATTTACCATAATGTAATGATTACAATTAAACTTTCATATATTATAGATTCATTATCCACCAACTGAAATTTGTCAGGTCTTTTATTGTTTTAATACTGATGATTTTGGCATACAACTCCAGATAACCCAAAAAACCTGTCTCAATAAATTAGCATATCAAGAAAAGGTTCTCTAAACGACCTATTACCCTAATCTTCTGAATCAACTAATTAACTCTAAACACATGCAAAAGATACCTGAGGCTTTTATAAACTCCCTGCCTGGTTCATTACTCAAAACCCTCATCATGGGTAAGACTAGCGACCTGACAGATGTCAAGAAGGCCATCATTGACACCCTCAAGCAAGAGGGTAAGACCCAGAAAGAAATTTCTCAACAAATAGGCTGTTCCCAAAGTGCTGTATCAAGGCACCTCAATGGTAAGTCTGTTGGAAGGAAACAATGTGGCAGAAAACGCTGTACAACGAGAAGAGGAGACCGGACCCTGAGGAAGATTGTGGAGAAGGACCGATTCCAGACCTTGGGGAACCTGAGGAAGCAGTGGACTGAGTCTGGTGTGGAAACATCCAGAGCCACCGTGCACAGGCGTGTGCAGGAAATGGGCTACAGGTGCCGCATTCCCCAGGTAAAGCCACTTTTGAACCATAAACAGCGGCAGAGGCGCCTGACCTGGGCTACAGAGAAGCAGCACTGGACTGTTGCTAAGTGGTCCCAAGTACTTTTTTCTGATGAAAGCAAATTTTGCATGTAATTCGGAAATCAAGGTGCCAGAGTCTGGAGGAAGACTGGGGAGAAGGAAATGCCAAAATGCCTGAAGTCCAGTGTCAAGTACCCACAGTCAGTGATGGTGTGGGGTGCCATGTCAGCTGCTGGTGTTGCTCCACTGTGTTTCATCAAGGGCAGGGTCAATGCAGCTAGCTATCAGGAGATTTTGGAGCACTTCATGCTTCCATCGGCTGAAATGCTTTATGGAGATGAAGATTTCATTTTTCAGCACGACCTGGCACCTGCTCACAGTGCCAAAACCACTGGTAAATGGTTTACTGACCATGGTATTACTGTGCTCAATTGGCCTGCCAACTCTCCTGACCTGAACCCCATAGAGAATCTGTGGGATATTGTGAAGAGAAAGTTGAGAGACGCAAGACCCAACACTCTGGATGAGCTTAAGGCCGCTATTGAAGCATCCTGGGCCTCCATAACATCTCAGCAGTGTCACAGGCTGATTGCCTCCATGCCACGCCGCATTGAAGCAGTCATTTCTGCCAAAGGATTCCCGACCAAGTATTGAGTGCATAACTGAACATTATTATTTGTTGTTTTTTTTGTTTGTTATTAAAAAACACTTTTATTTGATTGGATGGGTGAAATATGCTAATTTATTGAGACAGGTTTTTTGGGTTATCAGGAGTTGTATGCCAAAATCATCAGTATTAAAACAATAAAAGACCTGACAAATTTCAGTTGGTGGATAATGAATCTATAATATATGAAAGTTTAATTGTAATCATTACATTATGGTAAATAATGAAATTTAACACTATATGCTAATTTTTTGAGAAGGACCTGTACTTTTCTACCAAAGGCCAACTGAGGCGATATCACATCTAACTTATAGTGTTTAGAAAAGGTACTAAGATTAGACCCTGATGCAGCCCTACAGATCTGGTCTGCCGTAGCCCCCCCTTTCTCCGCCCATGACGTGGCCATGGCCCTAGATGAATGGGCTTAAAGATTAACCGGGGAATTCTGCCCTTTAGCCTTATAAGCTAAACTGATTGTAGATTTTATCCACCGTGCAATAGTCGCTTTAGACGCTTTTTTCCCCTTATTTGGACCTCTAAACTGAACGAACAAGTTGTTGTCCTGTCTCCAGGGTCTAGATAAATCAAAGTACCTGAGTACCGTCTCTCTTACGTCTAGATTATGGTAAAATCTTTCTTTTTGTTTTTTAGGGAACTGGTAAAATGACGGTAACACAATTTCCTGATTCATATTAGTATCTGAGACGACTTTAGGGAGAAAAGCCGGATCGAGTCTTAGTACTAATTTATCCTCAAAGATTTGTAAATACGGGTTCTGCACCGATAGAACCTGTAGTTCCCCCAATCTTTTTGCCGACGTGATCGCAACTAAAAACGCGGTTGTAAGGGAGAGTTTGTTAATCTCTATGTCCCCTGTTATGTCCCAGGATTGATCACACAGAAAATTCAGGACCAAATTAAGATCCCACGGCGGGACTGATCTTCTAATTAACGGTTTTAGCCTCTGGACTGCTCTAGAGAATCGACTAATCCAGGGGTGGGTAGATAGAGAAAAATCGAAAAATACACTCAGGGATGCTATTTGGACTCTTAATGTACTTGGTCTAAGACCTTTTTGAAATCCTGACTGCAAGAAGTCAAGAATTTTTGGGATATTTGAATGGTCAGTATCAACTGTCATCTCCCCGCAAAACCCACAAAATCGCTTCCATATTTTTGTGTAGATAGCTGATGTCACCGGCTTTCTGCTGGCTTGAAGGGTAGAAATGACGTCATCTGAAAGACCTTTTGCTCTCAAGACCTTCCGTTCAGGATCCTGGCCGCCAGCTGAAGCGCTCCTAGATTCTGGTGTAGAACTGGACCCTGTAGAAGATCCTCTCTTTCTGGTAACAGGAGGGGTTTTTCTACTAACAGCCTTCTTAGCAATGGAAACCAACTTCGTTTCGGCCAGTGAGGAGCTATGAGAATGACCTTGGCCCTGTCCTTGCAGATTTTCCTGAGTGTTCTTGGAATCATTGCCAGAGGAGGAAATGCATACAGAAAACTGTTGTTCCAGGGTTGTGAGAAGGCATCGATCGCAGCTGGGCTTTCCCAGGGGTTTAGGGAGTAGGGAGTAAAAGGTTTTGACCTTTGCATTTTGCTTTGCAGCAAATAGATCCACCGTCGGCTTCCCCCAACGATGACAAAGATTTCTGAATACTTCGCTGTTCAGTTCCCACTCTGTAGGGGATACACTTTTCCTGCTGAGGAAATCCACCAACTGGTTCTTGGATCCCTCCAGATGTACCGCCGAGATTGATAGTACCGACTTCTCTGCCCACCTGAAGATCTGTTCCGCCAGATCTTGTAATGCCATATGTCTTGGGCCCCCTTGATGCCTAAGGAAGGCTACAGTTGTCGTATTGTCTGAAAAGACTTTTACATATTTGTTCTTCAGTAGATGTTGTGCCGCCGTTAAGACCTTCCAAACTGCATGCAGTTCTCTGTGGTTTGATGATTTCTTGCTGTCCTTTCTTTCCCAACGACCCTGGAAATATCTTCCTTGGACATCACCTCCCCAACCTTGCTGACTTGCATCTGTCGTGACCGACACACTTAGGGTTTGAAGCCATGGTACCCCCAGCCGGAGGTTCCTGGAGAGAGTCCACCACACAAGAGAACTTTTGATCTGAAAAGAGAGATTCAGTCTCTGATTTAGTGAGTTGTTTTCTGTTCCAGCTCCTCAGAACTCCCTGCTGAAGCTGTCGAGAATGAAACTGGCTCCAGCTCACGCAAGGGATGCAGGTCGTCATTAATTCTAATACTTTCATCCCGTCTCTGATCGTATTTCGGCCTCGGGAAAAGTTATGGACCTTTTCTATTATGCCCTTTAGCCTGTCTTCTGGTAGGTAGGACATTCTTGTTTCTGAATCGAGCATGACTCCTAGGAATTTTATTCTGGATTTTGGTATTAGATCTGATTTCTCCCAATTTATAATCCATCCCAGACTTTCTAGTGTGGAAATGAGGGATTGACAGTTGATCCTGAGCTGGCCTACTGAGTCTGCCGCTACTAAAAATTTGTCTAAATAAGGAATTACCATTATATCCTGATTTCTCAGATAGGCGACCACCTCTACCATAAGTATTGTAAAAACTCTGGGAGCAGATGCCAGGCCGAAGGGGAGACAGCGAAATTGAAAATGGTAGATCTTTCCTTCCATATTTACCGCGAACCGCAGGAACTTCTGGTGATTTAGGTGAATGGGTACATGGTAATATGCACTCTTTAGATCTAGAGTGCACATCACCACACCCCTTCCTAACAGAGGGATGGTAGACCGAATTGACTCCATCTTGAATCTCTTCTATAACACCCAATTGTTTAGGTGCTTTAGATTTATTATTGTTCTCGATTCTCCCGATGGTTTTGTTATCGAGAAGAGATTCAAGTAATGACCTCTGTACTCCTCCAGAGGGGGTTCCTGGAACAATTGCTGCCATTTTTAGGAGGTCCTGTATTTCTGACCACATGGGGGATGATAATTTTAGATGGGAGCTAGAAACCAGGAACCTTTCGGGAGGAAGAGATGTAAACTCTATTTTGAATCCCTGGGACACCACCTGTAAAGCCCAAGGACTCGTTGTTATTTCCCTCCATCCTTCTAGGAATCCGGCCAGACGACCCCCTACTCTGATGGCGTCATTTCCTACAGTAGCTAGAACCTGAGCCCGAGAGTTTGGTTTTAGGTCTGCTATCCCCTCCTTTCTGGTAACTCCATCTACCCTGTTTCCCTTTACCCCTGTAATCTGGTTTTTGATTATAGCAGGGTCTCCGAAAGGGCTGGAACTTTTTAGTCTTTTCTTCTGGGAACCCCTTCTTTACATCTGAGGCTTTCTCTTAAGATATAGTCAAGGACCGGTCCGAAGACCCTGCCCCTGGAAAAGGGTATGGAACACAACTTGTTCTTGGAATGCATATCACCCGACCAGCTTTTGAGCCAGATAGCTCATCAGGCTGCATTAGATAGGGATTGACCCCTAGCAGCGAACCTAACAGACTCTGCGGACGCGTCTGCCAAAAAGGTGGTTGCCAATTTTAACAAAGGCAGGGATTTCAGAAGTTTCCCTAGGAGTTTTGGCTGTTAATTGATCCTGAAGATCATCTAACCACAGGTCCATGGAGCGAGCCACCGATGTCGCTGCTATATTTGCTCCAATAACTGCCGATGAACTCTCCCAGGCCCTTTTTAAAAGGCCGTCTGCCTTTCTATCCATGGGCTCTTTTAGGTTGGAAGAGTCCTCAAAAGGAATTGCAGTCCTTTTGGACACTTTAGCCAATGGTATGTCTATTTTAGGAATGTCGACCCATTCTTTAACTTCGTCTGGATCAAACGGCAAACGGAGTCTGAAATCTTTAGGGATAGTCAGTCTTTTCTCCACCTCCTCCCATTCCTCAAGAATCATGGATCGGATATGGGAATTTACCGGAAAAACCTTAGAGGTCTGCGAGCGTAAGCCACCGAACATCTCATCCTGAACAGAACAAGATGGCTGAGGCTCCTCAATTTGCATAGTATGCCGAACAGCCTCCAACAGTTCTCCCGTGGCTTGTCAGGCAAGGAGGCCGCCTATAAGAAATATATAGCAAACGCTAGTATAATGCCCTTTTTTTTTTGTGGGGATCCATAATACAGAGCTCCTGCCCTACTAGCGCCATGGACTCCTGCCCCTCTGCTCTGGCTGCATCCTCCATGATCCTCTGGAGATTGCTTAATGCCCCCGCACATATCTGATACGGAAGATAACGAGTCTCCTGATGAGTAATCGACCCTCGGCCTTTTCCTAGATCTCTCTGGAAGTGAGGCTTGAGGGAGTACCAGACCTGATACAGGAGCCTGAACCTCCTCTCTTATCATGGCTCTCATATTTGTCATAAGAGAAGCCTGCTCATCTCCTATGATTCTGCAGGTGCATGCTTCACACAGGGGTTTCCTTTTTATTCTGTTCCTTTCTTATGTTCAGCGCTTCCGCGCTCTCTAACCACTCGTTCCTGCTGCGGCAGAGACGCCGCCCGCCCCCCTCAGCCGCAAACCTGAAGTGGCGTACGGCCGGAAAGGTAGGATGGTGCAGCGAGGATTGGCTTCCCCCAGCGGCCGCATGGAGACGCCGACATCATCAGAGGCTGCCGCCGGGATCGCATGCACCAGGGGGCGCGACAGAAGCATCGAGAGCCCCCGGCAGGGAGAAGTGATCCTCATACCAGGAGCAGCGCTACACTGGTAGGCAGAGGGACC
This sequence comes from Ranitomeya imitator, assembly GCF_032444005.1. Lineage (NCBI taxonomy): Eukaryota > Metazoa > Chordata > Amphibia > Anura > Dendrobatidae > Ranitomeya > Ranitomeya imitator. Next base: position 481,803,790 of record NC_091287.1, read on the forward strand.
CTCGGGCGGGTGTCGGCAAGCGGGTGCCTCATGGAGGGAAGGGTGAGGCAAAGCCCCCCCGATCCACACCTCCCGCACAGAACGGTAGATCCTCTCGTCCGTTCCCATCCATAATGGGACAGGAAAAACACTGAAGGGTGGTAGGCGGAGGGTCCTTTTAACATCTTGTGTTTCCTGTCCCATCATGGATAAGGACGTCCTCCAGTGTGCTGTCAGGTGGTGACCTGGAAAAGCAAAACACATTTTGTACCAAAGTCTCCTGTGCTTTACTGTGGTAATGAACATAAAATTCCTCCCATTGAATACACTATAAGACAAGAGTGTGGGTAAAGGACCTAGGGGAACACAGGGAGGGCGCCCAGGGGGACACAGGGAGGGCGCCCAGGGGGACAGACCCTAGCAAGACAATATAAATGGAGAGAAAGTGAGGGGGTTTTGGAGGAATTATACTCATCTATCTGACATTATCAGACACCCACAGTGTCATCCCTTTGGGTCCTCACATGGATTGTGGGGCAACAAAATTCCACTTGGGGAAGAGATGTGCAGTGATGAAATGACATCTGCAGGGAGGTCACTGGTGTGGGGGGCACAGGATGGGGAAAGGCCACAATACCTAGAATAAAACAGAAAAAAAAACCACGCAGAAAACTCCATACAAGTAGTAGCTGACTCCAGGGGTCTCCAGGCTAATACTGAACAGCACAGCGGGCGAGGAGAATAAAGCCCGGGACCTGGAGACATTATTGTTTCGCTCCCAGAGGTCATAGGTCAGTCATCAACCTGACGTCATGTGACCCCAATAATATTAATGAGAAAACGTTTTGTTAAAATTTAAAAAAAAAAAACAGGACTGACTCCTCACCTTCAGGCAGAGATTCCTACGTTAAGTAATCATTCATCCCCTCCCCTATTTGCCCCCACACACGCAGCACTATACTTCCCTGCACACCCGCCACAGCAAGTCACATCACACACTGACCTGCACAGCGCATGTATCATCAGCCCTCAACCCCACGCAGACCCATGCGAGTAACATCAGTCCCCTTCTGCAGGTGGACCCCCCAGCATGCAGACCACCCCATGCATGCATCATGACCCCCTTTCCCACAGAGAAAGACCTCCAGCACGCAGACTCCCCCAACGCAAGCAACATGACCCCCTTCTCAACAGACCCCAGCACGCAGCCCCCCACACGTGAAACATGACCCCCTTCCCAAGAGACCCCCAGCATGCAGCCTCCCTTCCCCACAGAGACCCCCAGCCTTGCTCGCAAGGAACATGAACCCCTTCCCCAAACAGACTTCCACGCAAGGAACACAACTCCCTTCCCCAGGCAGCCCCCCAGCATGCAGTCCCACGCAAGCAACGTCACCACCTCCCCGAGGCAAACCCACAACACGCAGTCCTACACAAGCATCATCCCCTTCCCCAGGCAGACCCCCAGCACGCAGTCCCACGCAAGCATCATCCCCTTCCCCAGGCAGCCCCCTCAGCATGCAGTCCCACGCAAGCAACGTCACCCCCTCCCCCAGGCAAACCCACAGCATGCAGTCCCACGCAAGCATCATCCCCTTCCCCAGGCATATCCCAGCACGCAGTCCCACGCAAGCATCATCGCCTTCCCCAGGCATACCCCAGCACGCAGTCCCATGCAAGCATCATCCCTGTCCCCAGGCATACCCCAGCACGCAGTCCCATGCAAGCATCATCTCTTTCCCCAGGCATACCCCTGCACACAGTTCCATGCAAGCATCATCCCCTTCTCCAGGCATACCCCAGCACGCAGTCCCATGCAAGCATCATCCGTTTCCCCAGGCATACCCCAGCATGCAGTCCCATGTAAGCATCATCCCTTTCCCCGGGCATACCCCAGCATGCAGTCCCATGCAAGCATCATCTCTTTCCCAAGGTATACCCCAGCACGCAGTCCCATGCAAGCATCATCCCTTTCCCCAGGCATACCCCAGCATGCAGTCCCATGCAAGGATCATCCCCTTCCCCAGGCATACCCCAGCACGCAGTCCAATGCAAGCATCATCCCTTTTCCCAGGCATACCCCAGCACACAGTCTCATGCAAGCATCATCCCTTTCCCCAGGCATACCCCAGCATGCAGTCCCATGCAAGCATCATCTCTTTTCCCAGGCATACCCCAGCACACAGTCCCATGCAAGCAAGATCCCTTTCCCCAGGCATACCCCAGCACGCAGCACTATGCAAGCATCATCCCTTTCCCCAGGCATACCCCAGCACACAGTCCCATGCAAGCATCATCCCCTTCCCCAGGCATACCCCAGCATGCAGTCCCATGCAAGCATCATCTCTTTCCCCAGGCATACCCCAGCACACAGTCCCATGCAAGCATCATCCCCTTCCCCTGGCATACCCCAGCATGCAGTCCCATGCAAGCATAATCCGTTTCCCCAGGCATACCCCAGCACGCAGTCCCATGCAAGCATCATCCCTTTCCCAAGGCATACCCCAGCACGCAGTCCCATGCAAGCATCATCCCTTTACCCAGGCATACCCCAGCACACAGTCCCATGCAAGCATCATCTCCTTCCCCAGGCATACCCCAGCATGCAGTCCCATGCAATCATCATCCCTTTCCCCAGGCATACCCCAGCACACAGTCCCATGCAAGCATCATCCCCTTCCCCTGGCATATGACCCCCTTCCCAAGAGACCCCCAGCATGCAGCCTCCCTTCCCCACAGAGACCCCCAGCCTTGCTCGCAAGGAACATGAACCCCTTCCCCAAACAGACCTCCACGCAAGGAACACGACTCCCTTCCCCAGGCAGCCCCCCAGCATGCAGTCCCACGCAAGCAACGTCACCACCTCCCCGAGGCAAACCCACAACACGCAGTCCTACACAAGCATCATCCCCTTCCCCAGGCAGACCCCCAGCACGCAGTCCCACGCAAGCATCATCCGCGTCCCCAGGCAGCCCCCCCAGCATGCAGTCCCACGCAAGCAACGTCACCCCCTCCCCCAGGCAAACCCACAGCATGCAGTCCCACGCAAGCATCATCCCCTTCCCCAGGCATATCCCAGCACGCAGTCCCACGCAAGCATCATCACCTTCCCCAGGCATACCCCAGCACGCAGTCCCATGCAAGCATCATCCCTTTCCCCAGGCATACCCCAGCACGCAGTCCCATGCAAGCATCATCTCTTTCCCCAGGCATACCCCTGCACACAGTCCCATGCAAGCATCATCCCCTTCTCCAGGCATACCCCAGCACGCAGTTCCATGCAAGTATCATCCGTTTCCCCAGGCATACCACAGCATGCAGTCCCATGTAAGCATCATCCCTTTCCCCGGGCATACCCCAGCACGCAGTCCCATGCAGGCATCATCTCTTTCCCAAGGTATACCCCAGCACGCAGTCCCATGCAAGCATCATCCCTTTCCCCAGGCATACCCCAGCATGCAGTCCCATGCAAGCATAATCCCCTTCCCCAGGCATACCCCAGCACGCAGTCCCACGCAAGCAACATCACCCCCCTCCCCCAGGCAAACCCACAGCACACAGTCCTATGCAAGGATCATCCCCTTCCCCAGGCATACCCCAGCACGCAGTCCCATGCAAGCATCATCTCTTTTCCCAGGCATACCCCAGCACACAGTCCCATGCAAGCATCATCCTTTTCCCCAGGCATACCCCAGCACGCAGCACTATGCAAGCATCATCCCTTTCCCCTGGCATACCCCAGCATGCAGTCCCATGCAAGCATAATCCGTTTCCCCAGGCATACCCCAGCATGCAGTCCCATGCAAGCATAATCCGTTTCCCCAGGCATACTCCAGCATGCAGTCCCATGCAAGCAGCATGCAGTCCCATGCAAGCAGCATGCAGTCCCATGCAAGCATCATCCCTTTCCCCAGGCATACCCCAGCACACAGTCCCATGCAAGCATCACCCCCTTCCCCAGGCATAACCCAGCATGCAGTCCCATGCAAGCATCATCTCTTTCCCCAGGCATACCCCAGCACACAGTCCCATGCAAGCATCATCCCCTTCCCCAGGCATACCCCAGCACACAGTCTCATGCAAGCATCATCCCTTTCCTCAGGCATACCCCAGCATGCAGTCCCATGCAAGCATCATCTCTTTTCCCAGGCATACCCCAGCACACAGTCCCATGCAAGCATCATCCCTTTCCTCAGGCATACCCCAGCACGCAGTACTATGCAAGCATCATCCCTTTCCCCAGGCATACCCCAGCACGCAGTCCCATGCAAGCATCATCCCCTTCCCCAGGCATACCCCAGCATGCAGTACTATGCAAGCATCATCCCTTTCCCCAGGCATACCCCAGCACACAGTCCCATGCAAGCATCATCCCCTTCCCCAGGCATACCCCAGCATGCAGTACTATGCAAGCATCATCCCTTTCCCCAGGCATACCCCAGCACACAGTCCCAATGCAAGCATCATCCCCTTCCCCAGGCATACAGTCCCATACAAGCATCATCTCTTTCCCCAGGCATACCCCAGCACACAGTCCCATGCAAGCATCACCCCCTTCCCCAGGCATACCCCAGCACGCAGTACTATGCAAGCATCATCCCTTTCCCCAGGCATACCCCAGCACGCAGTCCCATGCAAGCATCATCCCCTTCCCCAGGCATACCCCAGCACGCAGCACTATGCAAGCATCATCCCTTTCCCCAGGCATACCCCAGCATGCAGTCCCATGCAAGCATCATCTCTTTCCCCAGGCATACCCCAGCACACAGTCCCATGCAAGCATCATCCCCTTCCCCAGGCATACCCCAAGCATCATCCCCTTCCCCAGGCATACCCCAGCATGCAGACCCATACAAGCATCATCCCTTTCCCCAGGCATACCCCAGCACGCAGTCCCATGCAAGCATCACCCCCTTCCCCAGGCATACCCCAGCATGCAGTACTATGCAAGCATCATCCCTATCCCCAGGCATACCCCAGCACACAGTCCCATGCAAGCATCATCCCCTTCCCCAGGCATACCCCAGCACGCAGTCCCATGCAAGCATCATCCCCTTCCCCAGGCATACCCCAGCACGCAGTCCCATGCAAGCATCATCCCCTTCCCCAGGCATACCCCAGCATGCAGTACTATGCAAGCATCATCCCTTTCCCCAGGCATACCCCAGCACACAGTCCCATGCAAGCATCATCCCCTTCCCCAGGCATACCCCAGCATGCAGTACTATGCAAGCATCATCCCTTTCCCCAGGCATACCCCAGCACGCAGTCCCATGCAAGCATCATCCCCTTCCCCAGGCATACCCCAGCATGCAGTACTATGCAAGCATCATCCCTTTCCCCAGGCATACCCCAGCACACAGTCCCATGCAAGCATCATCCCCTTCCCCAGGCATACCCCAGCATGCAGTACTATGCAAGCATCATCCCTTTCCCCAGGCATACCCCAGCACACAGTCCCAATGCAAGCATCATCCCCTTCCCCAGGCATACCCCAGCATGCAGTCCCATACAAGCATCATCTCTTTCCCCAGGCATACCCCAGCACACAGTCCCATGCAAGCATCACCCCCTTCCCCAGGCATACCCCAGCACGCAGTACTATGCAAGCATCATCCCTTTCCCCAGGCATACCCCAGCACGCAGTCCCATGCAAGCATCATCCCCTTCCCCAGGCATACCCCAGCACGCAGTACTATGCAAGCATCATCCCTTTCCCCAGGCATACCCCAGCACGCAGTCCCATGCAAGCATCATCCCCTTCCCCAGGCATACCCCAGCATGCAGTACTATGCAAGCATCATCCCTTTCCCCAGGCATACCCCAGCACACAGTCCCATGCAAGCATCATCCCCTTCCCCAGGCATACCCCAGCATGCAGTACTATGCAAGCATCATCCCTTTCCCCAGGCATACCCCAGCATGCAGTCCCATGCAAGCATCATCTCTTTCCCCAGGCATACCCCAGCACACAGTCCCATGCAAGCATCATCCCCTTCCCCAGGCATACCCCAGCACGCAGCACTATGCAAGCATCATCCCTTTCCCCAGGCATACCCCAGCATGCAGTCCCATGCAAGCATCATCTCTTTCCCCAGGCATACCCCAGCACGCAGCACTATGCAAGCATCATCCCTTTCCCCAGGCATACCCCAGCACACAGTCCCATGCAAGCATCATCCCCTTCCCCAGGCATACCCCAGCACGCAGCACTATGCAAGCATCATCCCTTTCCCCAGGCATACCCCAGCACACAGTCCCATGCAAGCATCATCCCCTTCCCCAGGCATACCCCAGCATGCAGTCCCATACAAGCATCATCTCTTTCCCCAGGCATACCCCAGCACACAGTCCCATGCAAGCATCACCCCCTTCCCCAGGCATACCCCAGCACGCAGTACTATGCAAGCATCATCCCTTTCCCCAGGCATACCCCAGCACGCAGTCCCATGCAAGCATCATCCCCTTCCCCAGGCATACCCCAGCACGCAGTCCCATGCAAGCATCATCCCTTTCCCCAGGCATACCCCAGCACGCAGTCCCATGCAAGCATCATCCCCTTCCCCAGGCATACCCCAGCATGCAGTACTATGCAAGCATCATCCCTTTCCCCAGGCATACCCCAGCACACAGTCCCATGCAAGCATCATCCCCTTCCCCAGGCATACCCCAGCACGCAGTCCCATGCAAGCATCATCCCCTTCCCCAGGCATACCCCAGCACGCAGTCCCATGCAAGCATCATCCCCTTCCCCAGGCATACCCCAGCATGCAGTACTATGCAAGCATCATCCCCTTCCCCAGGCATACCCCAGCATGCAGTACTATGCAAGCATCATCCCTTTCCCCAGGCATACCCCAGCACGCAGTCCAATGCAAGCATCATCCCCTTCCCCAGGCATACCCCAGCATGCAGTCCCACGCAAGCATCATCCCCTTCCCCCGGCATACCCCAGCACACAGTTCCATGCAAGCATCATCCCCTTCTCCAGGCATACCCCAGCACGCAGTCCCATGCAAGTGTCGTCCCTTTCCCCAGGCATACCCCAGCATGCAGTCCCATGTAAGCATTGTCCCTTTCCCTGGGCATACCCCAGCACGCAGTCCCATGCAAGCATCATCCCTTTTCCCAGGCATACCCCAGCACACAGTCCCATGCAAGCATCATCCCTTTCCCCAGGCATACCCCAGCACGCAGTCCCATGCAAGCATCATCCCTTTCCCCAGGCATACCCCAGCACGCAGTCCAATGCAAGCATCATCCCCTTCCCCAGGCATACCCCAGCATGCAGTCCCACGCAAGCATCATCCCCTTCCCCCGGCATACCCCAGCACACAGTTCCATGCAAGCATCATCCCCTTCTCCAGGCATACCCCAGCACGCAGTCCCATGCAAGTGTCGTCCCTTTCCCCAGGCATACCCCAGCATGCAGTCCCATGTAAGCATTGTCCCTTTCCCTGGGCATACCCCAGCACGCAGTCCCATGCAAGCATCATCCCTTTTCCCAGGCATACCCCAGCACACAGTCCCATGCAAGCATCATCCCTTTCCCCAGGCATACCCCAGCACGCAGTCCCATGCAAGCATCATCTCTTTCCCCAGGCATACCCCAGCATGCAGTCCAATGCAAGCATCATCCCCTTCCCCCGGCATACCCCAGCACGCAGTCCCATGCAAGCATCGTCCCTTTCCCCAGGCATACCCCAGCATGCAGTCCCATGTAAGCATCGTCCCTTTTCCCAGGCATACCCCAGCATGCAGTCCCATGCAAGCATCATCCCTTTCCCCAGGCATACCCCAGCACGCAGTCCCATGCAAGCATCATCCCTTTCCCCAGGCATACCCCAGCACGCAGTCCCATGCAATTATTACCCCCTTCTCCCAGCAGACTCCCAGCACGTGCACGAACATCCATTTACATGATCTGTACCCCCAAAACACTCCAGATCCCGCCATGACACCCGCAGCTTCCTCGTGGCTGGGACCTGGGTAAAATCTAGACCGGAGGTGTCAAACTGCATTCCTCGAGGGCTGCAAACAGGTCATGTTTTCAGGATTTCCTTGTGTTGCACAGGTGATAATTTAATCACCTGCAGAGAATGATTCCAGCACCTTGTGCAATGCAAAGGAAATCCTGAAAACATGACCTGTTTGCAGCCCTCCCGGCATGCAGTTTGACACCTCTGGTCTAGACTCACTAGACTGTATGGGCGCCTTCCAGGTGTGACGTCGTTTCCGGGGCCGTGTCATACTGTCTCTGCTCTGCGCTATGAAGGAAGAGGCGCCGCCCCTTCCTGTGACATCATTCTTACGCATGGGCATGACGTCGGCAAAGGTCCCTCAGGCCGCTTGGATTAGCCTTTACTCTATTGAAAGATGGCTGCTTTCCTGTCAGCTGCGGGGCGGCGGGCTGTGCTGCGTGTGACGGCTGCTCCGGGCGCCATCCGGGTAAGCGCGCAGTCTGGAGTCGCACTGTGACACTTGTATTCAGCGCGCGGCTGTGAAAGGGGCAAAAAACTAAAGTCTGTGAAGGAATCCGATTGCGAGTCAGGCTTTTCACGTGACCGAATGTTAGCCAATTAGCGGCGGCATAGTTTTGCTATAGTAAGCGGCCATTTTTGATGAGGGCAAGGTTTTTGTGATTGAACTTACATTGCGAAAAAGGGCAAAGTTTCTTGTATCACTGAGTCCGTGCGGCTGAGGAATGCGAGACCCCAACAACAGCCTGAGAGCTGGACACCCGGGTCCTGAAGCAACATTGCCCTGTGGCACCATTACCGTCATGACGAGAGCTGCCAGATATTGCACCCTTGTACCATACCAGGTCCTGTGGGTTTGTTGTGGGGCGAGTCGTGGTTCTGGGTGACACCATTCATAGTCTAACTGATTTTTATTAAAGTTTTTTTTTTTTCAAATTTGAAAACGCAGCGTATGATGTTTATACAGGAATTCTCCTAGATGGCGGATAAACCTTATCAGACGCTGACTACTTCTGTGGATTAGTACCTGGTAACCTCAGGCTCCAGAGTAGTGCGGACAGCCGCAATAAAGCGGGGGGCTCGTTCCCCCATAATAATCCCCCACTGCTGCAGACAAGTCCTATTTTGCATTTAGAGGAGCCGTTATAGGGATTGTCCATCCAAACCGACAAGTCTGCAGCTGCCGTGTGACTGCAGACCTGCGAATCCCTCCAGCGCACACGGTACATTCCGGTGATTCGCTGAGCGGCCGGTGTAGATGCGTTATACATACCCCTGGGCAGTGGGCGCCACCTCGCTCCACACACTCGCCGTGCCCTCCTGGCAGATGGGGTGTAATACCAGTGAGCATACCGTCCAGTCCCGGGCCAGTTACCGGTGAGTCCCAATGCATTCAAGGGGGGATTAATAAGTCTGCAGTGACTCGGAGTGACCGCAGACTTATCGATTTGGACCGTACAGCCCCTTTAAATATTCCATTTTGCGCAGATCACACACCTGGCTTCAATACTCCTGTTAGGATGAACACCATGCATTTCACTTTGTAATGCGATATAATGAAAAATAGTGGGAAAAAGGTGATAGAGAGAAAAGTGACTGGACAAACAGCCGGGTCCCAGCGGCTCCTCCCTGCCAGTAACTGACTGCCTCTTCTTCTACACAGCACAAGCATGGAGAGACCTGTCACTCGAGGGGAGCGGGCGGTGAGAAGCCACCGTGTCTGACCAGTGTCCTGCGCGGCTCCGTCTCTGGGAGCTCTTACAGTGTGTTATTGGCTGCGGCTTTTCTGAGTCACATACCTGACTGAGATCATACAGCCAGTGCCTGATACGCCGCCCATGGGTCGACATCAGGTTCCCCAGAAGTCTGACCACAGTGAGTGCGCCCTCACACTGGCATGAAGCCGCCGTGTGTTACCGTGCATGCAGGAGGGACAACCTCTGCACATATGGAAATTAGGCCTCCATCTTCTCTGCTATATTAGGAAGCACATAGTAGCAGCGCCATGACTCTTTCAGCTGTACAGCGCTGCCTGTGTGTGAGAGCCATACTGGAGCTGGGTACATATTGTAAAAGCAATTGACTGTAGTTGGTTCATAAAATGCAAAAAGTGGTGATCTGAGGCCACACTATGCAAAGAGATATTATAATGAATCATTACTCATAGTCCTGAGGGCTATGTAACAGTCGCCCCATAAAGAGAAACCGAGACAGTGGGGGCAATTGGATCAGCTAATCCCACAACATATAATGGGATATTTTCACCATTGATGCAAGAACACCGCACTCAATAGTGGACTTGCACTCAGTGTCAGTGGGAATAATATCAGTTAGGCCGGGGTCACACCTCAATAGCCGGTACATACATGCAGCTGAACGCTCCAGTGCCGGGTATTGATGCAAGTTTCTCACATTATTCAAAGTGATTGTGTATATTATACAAGTAACATATCCTCAAAACCAGCAGGAGACGTCTTCCAGTAGACAAATTTTACTATTACTAAAAAAAACAATACTATTGCCATATCTTGAACCCACGGAGGAACTGTTAAAATGATGGCTCAGGACTAATAGAAAGTCTGTATAGTGATCAACACAGACATTGTGGTTTTAAATTGCACATCTATAATATAACGCTGGGAGTGTCACTCTGTCCGTCCCCTCTATAGACTGCGCAAGCGCAAACACCTGCGCAGTCTGGGCCCCACAGAGTGACGCAGCCCAGGAGATTGCGGTATACGTTAGCACTGAATGAATACCGTGATCTCCAATGGAGAAGCAGGGACGTGCCAGGAGGGTGAGTATGCGATATTCACCTGTCCCCGTTCCACCCCTGCGCGCCGCTCTGTCTTCCGCGTCCTCTGCCTGCGACATTCAGTTCGGAGGGTGCGATGACGTGGTTAGTGCGCGCCCTCTGACTGAACAGTCCCAGCCAGAGGACCCGGAAGACACAGCGGCACACAGCGGTGGAATGGGGACAGGTGAATATAGCAAGTGCCTGGGGCCTGAGCCAACAATGACTCCGGCACCTGACCTGGGGTCACAGGATGGGAGCAGCATATGACAGCATGGGGATGCAGGATGGGAGCACCACCTGACAGCATGGGGGCGCAGGATGGGAGCAGCACAACAGGATTGGGGTGCAGGATGGGAGCACATGACAGCCTGGGGGCGCAGGATGGGAGCAGCATGACAGGATTGGGGTGCAGGATGGGAGCACATGACAGCCTGGGGGCGCAGGATGGGAGCAGCACAACAGGATTGGGGTGCAGGATGGGAGCACATGACAGCCTGGGGGCGCAGGATGGGAGCAGCATGACAGGATTGGGGTGCAGGATGGGAGCACATGACAGCCTGGGGGCGCAGGATGGGAGCAGCATGACAGGATTGGGGTGCAGGATGGGAGCACATGACAGCCTGGGGGTGCAGGATGGGAGCAGCATGACAGGATTGGGGTGCAGGATGGGAGCACATGACAGCCTGGGGGCGCAGGATGGGAGCAGCATGACAGGATTGGGGTGCAGGATGGGAGCACATGACAGCCTGGGGGCGCAGGATGGGAGCAGCATGACAGGATTGGGGTGCAGGATGGGAGCACATGACAGCCTGGGGGCGCAGGATGGGAGCAGCATGACAGGATTGGGGTGCAGGATGGGAGCACATGACAGCCTGGGGGTGCAGGATGGGAGCAGCATGACAGGATTGGGGTGCAGGATGGGAGCACATGACAGCATGGGGGTGCAGGATGGGAGCACCACCTGACAGCATGGGGGCGCAGGATGGGAGCAGCACGACAGGATTGGGGTGCAGGATGGGAGCACATGACAGCATGGGGGTGCAGGATGGGAGCACCACATGACAGGATTGGGAAGCAGGATGGGAGCACATGACAGGATGAGGTCTCAGGAAGAGAGTAGCACATGAGAAGATGGAGGCGCACAAAACAGGATGAGGGCTCAGGATGGGGGCTGCACATGACAGGAAGGGGGCGCAAGATGGTAGCAGCAGATGACAAGATTATGGTGCAGGATGGAAGCAGCACATACCAGGATGGAGACCATATACCAATATAAATGCTCATCACCGGGCGTAGAACGGGTTCAATAGCTAGTCATTTATATTAAGTCGATGCATAAAAGTTAAATTTTAATAATTATCATAGAATCTATTATTTGGGGTCTGTTTGCCTTATGGCAATCTGTAAATAAGTTAAACGTTCCCCACTCTGATTCCTTCTTAACAGTTGAGGTGTAATCAATAGTGATGATCAAGCACCGAAATGCTCAGTATTGGAGTCGGGCAGGTCGGATGCTCAGACAGGTTGACTTGAGTAGCATCACAATAGAAGTGAATGTGATAGCGTTTTTCCAGTGGATGATCTCTCCTGAAGAGTATGAAGCACGCTCACCCCTCACTAGTCATCATTGTAAGATCGGGGCGGGGGGTCTGGCATCCCCAAGTAGCTCCTGCCAGAATTAAACAAAATATGGAGCCAAAACGCCACAACTCAGTGCGGTGCAGACACCCAGCTGGAGTAGATATTGGCAACTAGGTGGCAGTGCCAATCAAAGTTTGATGATCTCTCTTAAGGCTAGGAAATCAGTATGTTAGTTCTGGACAACCCCTCTAACAAATGCCAAACCAGATATTGTGGTAACCCCTTCCAGGAAGAGCTAATTTGGGTTGAGAAACAAACGATCTCCAGATCTGCCATTATTTGTCCAAATTAAATACGATGCATCGGAGATAAGAAAATGACAGTCAGTGTCTGTCAGTGTACAATTCTTGTCTAAATCTCAGATGCCCAGTCACAAGTCTTCATTACAACCACAAAGATAAGGAAAGTGGGAATGGCTTAAAGGGAACCTGTCAGTACAGTAATCTACAGTGTCAGGTCGGTGCCGTTATACTGATTAACATGATACCTGATGATGAAATCCGTCTTGTGGTTGTTGTTGTTTAATCTATATTTTCAGCTTTGAGTTAATGATATGCTCGTGCCCCGGGGCGGCCTGTGGGGGGTCTGGGTTGGTATGAGTGCAGGACATACATACATAGTAACATAGTAACATAGTTAGTAAGGCCGAAAAAAGACATTTGTCCATCCAGTTCAGCCTATATTCCATCATAATAAATCCCCAGATCTACGTCCTTCTACAGAACCTCATGGACGTCATGGCAGGTCCTTCTCGCATAGCATCCTTGGCACCGGAACCTGCCGCTTGCACTGCCAAGGACAGCGCCACGTCGTAGGGTGAGAATAACATTTTTTTTTTTTTAAATTATTATTTGTAACATTAGATCATTTTACTATTGATGCCGCATAGGCAGCATCAATAGTAAAAAGTTGATCGCACAGGGTTAATAGCTGCGGTAACGGAGTGCGTTACACCGCGGTTCGTTAACACTGGCATTAACCCTGTGTGAGCGCTCAGCGCTGACTGCAGGGCAGTAAAGACAGCGGCCATTTCGCTGCCAGACTATGGCCGTCGCTGATTGGTCGTGTGCGTTTTGCCACGACCAATCAGCGACTTGGATTTCCATGACAGTCAGAGGCCGCGCGCGACCAATGAATATCCGTGGCAGACAGACAGACGGAAGTGAGCCTTAGACAATTATATAGTAGAAATAGCAAATATCAATAATATTCTGGTCACAGTAATCCGTGATGTAGAAATAAAAAATTATATATATATATATATATATATATATATATATATATATATATATATATATATATATATTATATTTATTTTATTTCTACATCATGGATTACTGTTCAGATTTTTACATACATCTTACTTGTTTTAAGGATGAGATACAATTTTTTTTTTTTTTTTTTTTTATCTAGCCCATACCTTTCAAGAAGAGAACTAACCACCCCATTGCATCTTTTGTGCTGGTTTCGTGAACCTATCAATGGTTCTTGTATTTTATTTCCCATGTAAATCCACTAGGTGGCAGCACGCCATCACTTGTGTATTATAGACATCTTTGTGATGTAGTGTTGTGTATACTAGTGGAACCAAAATATCCAGTACCCCTGTACTACAGAGCGGAAATTGGCTCTTCCTTATTATTATTTAACATTATAAATACGACTGATTTTAAGTTTTTCTCAATAAACGTTTTTGCTGTAGAATCTGCAATGGGCCACAGTTTCTGGATGAAAAACACTTCAATAAGTGGCCTGTTACTTGGGTTTCAAAAGCAGACATATATTTGATTAGTGTTTTGGGTCAGATTCTCATCAGTTTGGCCAGTGTCTTATGTCCCCATAAAACGATGGCAGTTTTTCCTAGCAGTTTGTGGAGAAAAAAAAAAAGGATGAAACTAGAACGCCATAAATGTGCTTTCTAGGTATTTTCATGGACCAGTTCACTTACATTGTCTGATATTAATATACTTCTTTTTTTTGCCACAAATTTATTCTGCAACATGAGTCACCTAAAACAAACAGGTAGTGTCACCCGAAAAGGTGAAATTCAACTCTTTAGACCTTCATATAGGACATGGCCCCAATAAAAATCATACTGTTACTTTTTTTTTATAATCTACAGTATGTTACCAGTAAATGAGGGTCTTCGGTGCACCACTCCACCTCCTCAATTAACATGCTCCACCCCCTTCCTTATGGTGACTGACACCACTAAAAAAAGATTCTGATTATCCAATCACTCGTCCATTCATTTCTATGGGGGATAAAAACAACACAATGTAACTCCAAGTCAATCGCACTTCTGTGAAATCAGCCTGTCCAGTTGTGGAGCAACACTGATTGTGAATCCATTTTTCCTGCTGTTGTGCAAATGGAACAGACAACAGGTAGAAATGATAGGCAATTAGCAAGACAACCCCTATAGATGAGTGGTTCTGCAAGGGGTGACCACAGACCATTTCTCTGTTCTCATACTTTTTGGCTGGTTTTGGTCACTTTTGCATTTTGTCATTGCTCTCACTCCTACAGGTACTGTACAGTAGCATGAGGCGGTGTCTACAACCCACACAAGTGGCTCAGGTAGTGCAGCTCATCCAGGATGGCACATCAATGCGAGCTGCTGCAAGAAGGGTAGCTGTGTCAGCACAGTGTCTAGAGCATGGAGCAGATACCAAGAGATATGGAGAGGGCCATAGGAGGGAGGGCCATAGGAGGCTAACAACTCGGCAATAGGCCTGCTACCTCTCCTTTGTGTGAGGAGAAACAGAAGGAACAGTGCCAGAGCCGTGCAAAATGACCTCCACTAACCTTTGTGTCTGCTAAGACTGTCAAAAACAGACTCCATAAGGGTGGTAAGAAGGCTCGTCGTCCACAAGTGACTGTTGTTTACAACCCAACACTGTGCAGGGGGCGATTGGCATTTGCCAGAGAACACCAAGATTAACAGATTCGGCATTTGCTCCCTGTTCTCTTCACGGGTGAGAGTAGGTTCACACTGAGCACATGTGAAAGTCTGGAGTCTCTGTGGAGAATGTTCTGCTGCCTGCAACATCCTTTGGCATGACCGGTTTGGTAGTGGCTTAGTAATGGTGTGGGGTGGCATTTCTTTGTGAGGCCACATAGCCCTCCATGTGCTTGCCAGAGGTACCCTGAATGCCATTAGGTAAAGGGATGAGCTCATCAGACCCATTGTGAGACCAGATGCAGTGGGCTCTGGGTTCCTTCTGATGCATGACAATGCTAGACCTCGTGGTTGGAGTGTGTCAGCAGTTCCTGGATAATGAAGGCAGTGAGACTGTGGACTAGTCCACCCGTTTCCCAGACCTGAATCCAATCTGGGACATCATGTCTCGTTCCAT
This sequence comes from Ranitomeya imitator, assembly GCF_032444005.1. NCBI lineage: Eukaryota > Metazoa > Chordata > Amphibia > Anura > Dendrobatidae > Ranitomeya > Ranitomeya imitator. The sequence goes on from NC_091287.1 coordinate 481,819,545, forward strand.
CCACCAACGCCACCACAGGTTGTCCAGGAGTTGGCGGATGCTTTAACCTGGGTCTGGCAGGAGTTCCCTCAGGAGACCATCTGCCACCTCATCAGGAGCATGCCCAGGCGTTGTAGGGAGGTCATACAGGCACGTGGAGGCTACAAACACTACGGAGCATCATGTCATTGTCTTGAGTCATTTCAACTGAAGTTAGATTAGTCTGTAATTTGATTTTCCACCTTGATTTTGATCATCATTCCAAATCCAGACCTCCATGGGATTTACAGGGTGGGCCATTTATATGGATACACCTAAATAAAATGGGAATGGTTGATGATATCAACTTCCTGTTTGTGGCACATTAATGTATGGGAGGGGGAAAACTTTTCAAGATGGGTGATGGCCATTTTGAAGTCCGCTATTTTGGATCCAACTTTTTTTTTTCAGTGGGAAGAGGGTCATGTGACACATCAAACTTATTGACAGTTTCACAAAACGTAACTTTATTATTTCACGTGCAGCATCTGAAACAACGGATACTAGAAGCCTGTGCTAGCATTTCTTCTGTGGTGCTGCTATCAGTGTGTCAAGAGTGGGAGAAGAGGGTTGCATTGAGAATCCAACACAATGGGCAGCACTTTGAACACATTTTATAAGAGGTCATAAACTTGTAAATAACTCATGAAAGAATGAAGTTACGCTAAAACCAAGCACACCATTGTTTCTTGTGAAATTCTCAATAAGTTTGATGTGTCACATGACCATCTACCCACTGAAAAAAATGAAGATGGATCTGAAATGTCCGACTTCACAATGACCACCATGGTCACCACCCATCTTGAAAAGTTTTCCTTCTCCCATATACTAATGTGTCACAAACAGGAAGTTATCACCAACCATTCCCATTTTATTTAGGTGTATCCATATAAATGGCCCACTCTGTAGATTCCTTCTTTTGTTCAATCACTTGATAGTGTTTTTTTTTTTTTTTAATCAATTTAAATACAATTAACACTTATTTTTCTACATGTGCCTAAAGTTTTTGCATATATTTATATAGATTAGTAAAGAATTAGATTCAGTATTGCAGATGCAAAGATGTTGTTCTTTAAAAGCGTACTTCCAGCCTTGCTTCCATGTAACCGGTGATTTTGCGTTGCTGGTAAATGAGTTTCTTGCACACAATGGGTGGGTTATCTGCAGGGATGAGCGGGGGTCGTGTTGTGGGCGCTGATTCGTCTGCGTTCGCTGTTTCACTATGCAGCGGGCCGATGCCTCAGCGTTATTTCACCATGCACTTATCACAAGGACATCACATTACTAACAAACATGTCCTTAAGGTACAAGTCAGATTTTAATTAAAGGCTTCATCGCCTCCGTTCAGAAATTCACCTTGCTGTGCCGCCTTGTCCACCGTTGACAGCCGGTGCCGGTGCGCGGTGGATGGGATTTGGCTCCTTTTCTGTGCCGTGCTCCATATCATGCTGGTCCTCCTCAGCCTACAGACTTTGACTGTTCAGTAGTGATGTTATTTAGAGTGAAATATCGCACATGAACCCATGAGATAAGCGCCGGTAAGACTTCATCAGACGTCTGTTCTTCACATACAAGTTGTACACGTGTTTTTCATAGACCACATACCCAGTGTAATCTGTGCAACTGTTCGCATGTCCGTGTGCCCTCAAATAAAAATTTTGAGACATTCCCTAACCCCCCCCCCCCCCTCAATCCGAGTCACGGAGGATATCAATTTCCATAAGTCTATGGGTGTTCGAAGAATCACATAGGCACACAAGCCATCTATGGGATCTTCATCCCCCCCCTCTCGTTATAGGAAATTCATCGCTCTTCTTAAAGAATGGCACCTAGTTTTTGTCTTTAATGGCACGGATTTCAATGAATTAATATTTTTCTTCTTTTTATTGATTAGATTATTTTTTTAATTAACCCAGATATCACTTGAAATGGCTCTACTACATAACACTGGTGACCTTTTCTTCTGAATGTCTTCGATGGTTTTCTATTTTTTTTTTAACATGTCTTCTACTTGTAAGATGACATCTGTGCTTCCATTTCTGAGCTATTGTCGCTCCGGCCTTGACGTCGTGTCCTTATTTTGGAGAAAGAACATTTAATGGCTTTTAATTCTCAAGCTCCGAGGACGCCGCTCTTGTAAAGGATACGGCAGATCTTTGACCGGTCACTTATGTCAGCCGGAGACGATGCCATATGAGCTTTTACGCCTTAATCTGGCTCTAGTATGTATGTGCCATGATGGCCTAATATTATCTGCTCTTGGCTTTCCATTCTCTATATGTGCCATTTGCTATAGTGTATTTTCTGAGCAGTTGAACTTTCAAAAGACGTTTGAGAGGACAGACTGTTTCTGTAAAATGAAGGCTTCGGAGATTGGAGACTCTGGGTAAGGCTACATTCACACATCCATGTTCTGTCTGTTTTTCTGGGGACCTGTATATAATGAATGTAAACCTGCTTTGTACATCAGTTTTTCAACCATTGTTAAAAGTAAAAAAAAAAAAAAGTTCAAACCGCTCTGCTTCAGTGGGAAAAAAACCCAGAAGCACCTAGGATGGATGACACCTGAGAAAGTCGGTCCGTTTCTTCCGGATGGTAAAATTCACATGGATGTGTGAATGCAGCCTTAGCTGAAGACTGATGATTAGAAGCCCACAGAAGCCAGTCATCAAACAGCCCCATCTACACAAGGGCAGAAAAGTCTGGCGGACCACTTGAGTCGCATTTTCAGCTGTCGTTAGGGGTCTCGCTGATCTAAACTTTTTACGTTTCCCTCTTTTAAAAGTGCATTCTTTCTATGGCATCGTTGTGTATGCTCCTTCCTCAGGCCGGATGAGGGTGCGTAGTAGCCAACAGCGAAGCCCCATTCCCTGTGTAGTAAGCCGCATACATTGGCCCCCACATGTGTGGACATTTGAAATATCCCAATTTACAGCAGAAAATACCTAGATTAGAGTATAGACCATTTGGGAATGTCACACTATAACAGTGAAGAAGAATTGCAGTGGTAAAATATTGGATCGACCAAGTAAAAACCATGTATAGACAGACATCAGTGATTTTACTCATGCACTCAGTCTTTATCTTCAGTGCAGAGCTTCTATCATAATGGTAGAAACGGACAGAACATGGATTGCACACTGATGGTATGTCTGTGCTGTCTACAACTTTCACGGCGGACCCATAGATCAGGAAGGGTGAGTTTGTTCTGTGACTCCAATGTGAAACCGAGAACACAAACCAGCTCATAGACCATGTGCCCATTATAGGCCCATTATATATCTGTGAAAAATATGGATAGAACCCATATGTGAAAAATGGACGTCTACATGAAGTAGACTGCATGGAGTCCTAAGGTGGCATTGAAAATTATGTAACTAGAATACCTCCTTTACCCCTACTGTGGAGTCGGTAATCCAAAGTCCTCAATCCTCTATTTTTGAAGCTCCATATCCACGACTTCAATGATTTTCCAACACCACTAGAACACCCCGATTATCAGTGTTTTGGGGTGTCTTATTTGTTTTTTTGGTTTGTTTTTTTTAAAGGGGATTTACATTGAACACAATCAAAATCATGAAGCCGATTTCTCCAAAAGTCTCCCTTTGTGGTTATATCCCCAGAGGCTGCATTTTAATATTTTGTTCTCATTTCTGCCAGAACAAGAAGAATTGTTTCTGATCTGACCTGATAAACCTGTTTCAGCACCTGATGTCCAACATTTGAAAAGATTTTTTTTTTTTTTTTTTCTTGGAGATGCAGACTCTGGCTCCAGTGGGCATTCTCCTTGATTGTTCATGTAAAACTTGGACATAAATACACTTTTTTTGATGTAACGTCTATTTTGCATCTTCAGATAAACCAAAAAGTGACTTTTGAATTTAAAGTCTGAAATTATTAGCATTCGGGTGGAATAGCAGACTAGAAGTGGTATGATGAAGTCTATTGTGATATAAAATATACCGCTCTCTTGTAGATCAGTGCAATTAAGGCTGCAAAATGGCAAAAAAACAATGATAAATAAAAAAAATAATTCTCTTGGAATGACAGTAAGCTGGCACACGCTCGGGCCTGGCGTTGGATAAAGTCTAGGACAGTAATCACTTTATGGTGGAACGTTTGTATGTCTCCTCTTCCATGTCCACCAGGGAATCCTATGGACCTCCCGCACTAATCACGTGATGATTTTATGTTGTCAGGTATTCAGCCATGGATCACCAGTCTTATCAAGTGAGAGCAAAGACGACCCTCAAGCCAAATTCTATCCCCCTCTACAGAATGTGATGTTACCGCCTGATACATTCAAAGGGAAAGTGGCCTTGATTACAGGAGGTGGCACAGGCCTGGGGAAAGGGATGACGACTGCCCTGTCCAGACTGGGCGCAGAGTGCGTGATATCCAGCAGGTGAGCTTTTCCATAAATGTAGCCGGTGCTACCACAGTTTACACCCTTTTATATCATGTCACTACAGCACTATCTGCTCTGGAACCATACCCTCGGGGCTCGTGGTAACGACCGAAGTTTGGTCTGAGTACGACCTGTCAAAACATCAGAACACACTCGGATCAATGTTATTCAATTAAGCCATACACTGGACCAAGCGTGGATGTCAGATCCACGCTTGGTCCAATATTCATAGACTGACTGAATGGAAAAACTTTTTTTTTTTTTGTTTTTTTTTGTTCTCCACATCCGAGGAAAAACTAATCCCACTCAGATCAGAGTCTGATTAGCATAATCAGAACATTTTTCTCACATGGAGAACATGCGGTTGTGGGACCTGAGCCTTGACATGCGGTTGTGGGACCTGAGCCTTGACATGCGGTTGTGGGACCTGAGCCTTGACATGCGGTTGTGGGACCTGAGCCTTGACATGCGGTTGTGGGACCTGAGCCTTTATAGTTAGACATGGTCTAAAAGGTTTTAAATGTATTTTTAGCAAACTGCAGGGATGTTTCAGAGAAAATATAGTTAGAAGATCTGGCTGGCATTGAAACTATTCTGGGGCCTCCCCTGGCCAGCTTCTCCTCACACCGCTCCAGTCAATTGACAGGTCTCCCCCTTATATCTACATCAGGAGAGACCTGTTAATCACATACTGTATCATATTTTTTTTTTTATTCTGATGGAGCTTTAGACAGCATGAATCAGCAGACAGGTTCCCTTTAAATAGTTATTAGGTTGCTTATTGTGTGGGCATTTGAAGTTTGAATATTAACAGTATAGGGAGTAAGAACACTTACTGTATATGAAGAGATGGAAGTATTGATGAGCGCGTGTACTCGTTGCTCAGGTTTTCCCGAGCACGCTCTGGTGGTCTCCGAGTATTTGACTGCTCGGAGATTTAGTTTTCATCGCCGCAGCTGCATGATTTACAGCTACTAACCAGCTGTGAGGATTCCCTAGCAATCAGGCAATGTACTCAGGCAGGCTAGTAACTGTAAATCATCCAGCTGTGTCAACAAAAACGAAATCACCGAACACTAAAGGTACCGTTACACTAAACGACTTACCAACGATCACGACCAGCGATACGACCTGGCCGTGATCGTTGGTAAGTCGTTGTGTGGTCGCTGGGGAGCTGTCGCACAGACAGCTCTCCCCAGCGACCAACGATCAGGGGAACGACTTCGGCATCGTTGAAACTGTCTTCAACGATGCCGAAGTCCCCGGGTAACCAGGGTAAACATCGGGTTACTAAGCGCAGGGCCGCGCATAGTAACCCGATATTTACCCTGGTTACCATTGTAAAAGTAAAAAAAAAAACCAGTACATACTCAGATTCCGATGTCTGTCACGTCCCCCGGCGTCAGCTTCCCGCACTGACTGTCAGCGCCGGCCGTAAAGCAGAGCACAGCGGTGAATGGGAGTATGTACTGTTTTTTTTTTTTTTTTTTTTACTTTTACGATGGTAACCAAGGTAAATATCGGGTTACTAAGTGCGGCCCTGCGCTTAGTAACCCGATATTTACCCTGGTTACAAGTGAACACATCGCTGGATCGGCGTCACACACGCCGATCCAGCGATGTCAGCGACCAAACAAAGGTCCTGATCATTCCCCACAACCAACGATCTCCCAGCAGGGGCATGATCGTTGGTCGCCGTCACACATAACGAGATCGTTAGCGGGATCGTTGCTACGTCACAAAAAGCGTGACGTTGCAACGATATCGTTAACGAAATCGTTGTGTGAAGGTACCTTAACAAATACTCGAGACCACCCGAGCGTGCTCAGGAAAACCAGAGCAACGAGTATATTCGCTCATCACTAGATGGAAGGACTTGTACTAAACCCTCCATATATTCTTTTATTTTACATCGGAGCCGTCAATGAACTGCTTCGGCCAAAATCACTTTCTTTGACTTAAATTGATCATTTTACCACTTTGTTTTCATTTTATTTTTAGGAAATTGGATGTTTTGAAAGCAACTGCGGCTGAGATCACATCGGAAACGGGAAACAAGGTAATTTTTTTTTTGCCTTTGAATTATTTTCTAAAAATAAAAAGCTTCAGTGACACCCTTTCCCACCGCTCCTGTTGTCACTGTTGTTTGTGTGAGCAGGGTCCAAGATTTGGGGACTTTAGGAGTGTCAGAATGGAAGTGGGAGAGGAGCACTGATGTGTGATTGTCATACTGTCAACATTTTTCCAAAAATGTTATCAGCTGGATAACAAATCCTTTGTGCTTGCGTGGGTAAAACTTGGGTTAAAGGGAACCTGTCACCCCCATTCTGTAATGCTGTAGATAAGCCCCCGATGTATCCTGAAAGATGAGAGAAAGAGGTCAGATTATACTCACCCAGGGGTGGTCCGATCCGATGGGTGTTGCGGTCCGGGGCCTCCCATATTCATAGGATGACGTCCTCTTCTTGTCTTCACGCTGTGGCTCCAGCGCAGGCATACTGATTTGCCCTGTTGAGGGCAGAGCAAAGTACTGCAGTGCGAAGGTGCTGGGCCTCTCTGGACCTTTCCCTCAACAGGGCAGGATACATCGGGGGCTTATCTACAGCATTACAGAATGCTGTACATAAGCCGGTGGGCTTAGCTCACCTTCCATTTTGGGGGTGACAGGTTCCCTTTAACGATGCAAAGAAAAACAGTTACAATTTTCCCCTATCTTCTATAGGTCCATGCCATTCAGTGCGATGTCAGAGATCCCGATGCTGTGAAGAAAGCTGTAGCTGAAGTAATTAAAGTAGCGGGACATCCAAGTGTGAGTATAACTTCTAAGGCTTGGCTCACACCAGTGAGAGTGTGGCCAGTCCACTTTCTTCATTCTGTCAGTCCTTGAAAATTGGAGTGCACTCAGATGTCATCTGAGTGCAGTCTGTTTTACACGGACTCGTTGAGTTGCATGGCTGAGTAAGTCGAATATCGGATCCTACTCCAGCATGCTGCATGGCCCTATAGACTAGCATTTGGTTGGAGTCCGATCCGATGTTTTGTTGAATGGCATTCATGTGAACGGTCCTCAGAGTGGACATTTAGACCCGTTTTTTTCCCTTACCCCACTGTACACAGATGACCTGATGTACAATGATAACGGTTCCAGGTCTTATAGATGGTCTTCTCCATCAGATGCAATCTAATGCCCGCTGGTCCATGGAGTGGTTCCAGAAGTCTCTCTTCTTTATTACTACCCTATAATATACATAATCTGGAGTCTTGTTTCCGCCCTGGCAGGATGGGAACCACCAAACTCCGTATTCTAGAGGTTTTGGCAGCTGTGACCTTCGGTTGCTCTGACCATTGCGTGCGGGCAGAGTTGGCATTTCGCTGTTGGATTAGTCACTGTCGAGCAGATGTAACTCTACAGATACCACGCTACTTGGGCTTTCTGGAGTTAGTAGTTCTACACCCTTAAATGACCTTTCCATGAAGCCTCCTCTCCCTCTGCTGTCACGTTGGTCGGTGCAGTATCTACATGTCGTCCCTCGGAGCTCACATCAGTCACTTTCTCACCCGTGGAGCTGAATTGATGGCAGATCTTTGTCCTCATTCGCAGCCTCTCTGGTTAATATATCCCGGTATGACAGCGCCCTCCGCATTCACTTTGCTCTGTTAGTGACTCGCCTGGATGACTGATGAAAGCGAGTGGAAAACTCTGTAATTAGAGAAAAAAAAGAAAAAGTCCAAGACTGTTTGAAGTACCATGAGCGCTATTAAGGAGGAAGCCTGGCTGAAGGGCTCCAATTTATGGCTGATCACTTCTCCCTCCTGCATAGCATGTCGCCCTATCACCGCTCTTGAGATCTAGCACAGTGTCATTTGCATTAAATATGATGTTTATAGATAATTATTTCTCTTAAATAAGTGCTTCTCACAAAATTAGAATATCATCAAAAAGTTAATTTATTTCAGTTCTTCAATTCAAAAAGTGAAATTCATATATTACCGTATATACTCGAGTATAAGCCGACCCCCCCCCTCCCTAATTCTGCCACAAAAAACTGGGAAAACTTAATGACTCGAGTATAAGCCTAGGGTGGGAAATGCGGCAGCTACCAGTAAATGTCAAAAGTAAAAATAGATACCAATAAAAGTAAAATTAATTGAGACATCGGTAGGTCAAGTATTTTTGAATATCCATATTGAATCAGGAGCCCCATATAATGCTCCATACAGTTTATGATGGCCCCATAAGATGCTCCATATTAAAATATGCCCCAGATAATCCTGCATAAAGGTTAATAATGGCCCCATAAGATGCTCCATAGACACATTTGCCCAATATAATGCTACACAAATGTTGAATATGGCCCCATAAGATGCTCCATAAAGAGATTTGCTCCATATAGTGCTGCACAAACATTGATTATGGCCCTATAAAGACACTTGCCCCATTATAGTGCTGCACAAACGTTATGGCCCCATAAGATGCTCTATACAGACACTTGCCCCCTTATAGTGCTGCACAAACGTTATGACCCCATATATAAACTTGCCCCATATAGTGCTGCACAAACGTTATGGCCCCATAGATGCTCCATATAGACACTTGCCCCATTTGCTGTTGCTGCGATAAAAAAAAAAAATCAGTCACCTCTCCGTCGCTCAGGCCCCCGGCACTTTCTATATTCACCTAACTTCGTTCCGGCGCCGCTCCGCCTTCAGCGCCTTCTGCACTGATGTTGAGGCAGAGGGTGCGCACTAACCACGTCATCGCGCCCTCTGACCTGCGTCAGAAGAAGCAGCGGCGCCCGGAATGGGGAGCAGGTGAATATCGCGCTGCGCTCCCCTCCCTATACTCACCTGCTTCCCCGGCCCCGCAGCTTCTTCCTGTACTGAGCGGTCTCCGTTACGGCTCATTACAGTAAGGAATATGCGGCTCCACCTCCCATAATTCCTTACTGTAATGAGCGGTACCATGTGACCGCTCAGTACAGGAAGAAGCTGTCAGCGCCGCGGAACAGACGTGCAGGGACCGCACCAGGAGCAGGTGAGTATAATTAAACAGACCCCGCTCTCCCTCCCCTGCCGACCCCTGGGTATGACTCGAGTATAAGCCGAGAGGGGGACTTTCAGCCCAAAAAAAAGGGCTGAAAATGTTGGCTTATACTCAAGTATATACGGTATATAGAGTCATTACAAACAGAGTGATGTATTTCAAGTGTTTATTTCTGTTAATGTTGATGATTATGGCTTACAGCCAATGAAAACTCAAAGGTCATTATCTCAGTAAATTAGAATACTTTATAACACCAGCTTGAAAAAATGATTTTAAAATCTGAAAAGTTGGCCTACTGAAATGTATGTTCAGTAAATGCACTCAATACTTGGTCGGGGCTCCTTTGGCATCAATTACTGCATTAATGCTGCGTGGCATGGAGGCGATCAGTCTGTGGTACTGCTGAGGTGTTATGGAAGCCCAGGTTGCTTTGATAGCAGCCTTCAGCTCGTCTGCATTGTTGCGTCTGGTGTCTCCTCTTTCACTTTACAATACCCCATAGATTCTCTATAGGTTTAAGGTCAGGCGAGTTTGCTGCCAATCAAGCACCGTGATACTGTTGTTTTTAAACCAGGAACTGGCACCTGTCCACACTGCCAAAAGTACCAAGTCCTGCTGGAGAATGAAATTTCCATCTCCAAAAAGCTTGCCGGCAGAGGGAAGCATTAAGTGCTCTAACATTGCCTGGTAGACCGCTGCTCTGACTTTGGTCATGATAAGACACAGTGGACCTACACCAGCAGATGACATGGCTCCCCAAACCATCACTGATTGTGGAAACTTCACACTAGACCTCCAGCAGCTTGGATTGTGGCCTCTCCACTGTTCTTCCAGACTCTGGGACCTTGATATCCAGAGGCACTGAGCTTAGTCAAACTATTTGGTGTTCGCAATTGGGTACTGCACATCTGCCCCTATTCAAATCAATAGGGGGAGGATGTGCAGGATCAGACAGCGGCCACTATGCATTTGACAGAGCTGTGCTGTGCAGCCACACAACTGAGCACTTCCGTCAGTCGGCAGCGGGAAGAACTGATTGGCTGGGTGTCTGGTTTCGCACCCCCACCGATCAGATATTAATGACCTATCCTTTGGATAGGCCGTCAATGTACAATTCCCAGACAACCACTTTTTTTTTTTTTTTAAGTTTGACACATTTTCTGACTCTGCAAAGGCATACATCCTTCCCTAGACATTTTGGAAAATTTGGAAAATGTAGTAAGCTGCTCACATACCAGTAAGTTGTTTTTTTTAGTGCAAATTAATAATACATTTGTGTAAACTTCTAGCAAACTTTTGTTGCAACTAATAAATCCTGATTTATTACATTTATTATTATTTTTTTTTTGTGGGTTGGGTGTCTAGTTTTTGGTGTTTGTGTTGTTTTTTTTGTGATTTGGAAAGGCGCACACCTGTCTGTATAAGACCTTACAGTGCATGTTAGATCAAATGAGAATCATGAGGTCAAAGGAACTGGCCAAGGAGCTCAGAGACAGAATTGTGGCAAGGCACAAATCTGGCCATGGTTACAACAGATTTTCTGCAGTACTCAAGGTTCCTAAGAACACAGTGGCCTCCATAATCCTTAAATGGAAGAAGATTGGGACCACCAGAAGTCTTCCTAGACCTGACCGTCCAGCCAAACTGAGCAATCGTGGGAGAAGAGCATTGGTGAGAGAGGTAATAAAGAACCCCAAGATCACTGTGGCTGAGCTCCAGAGATGCAGTAGGGAGATGGGCGAAAGTTCCACAAAGTCAACTATCACTGCACCCTCCACCAGTCAGGCCTTTGTGGCAGATTGGCCCGACGGAAGCCTCTCCTCAGTGCATGACATATGAAAGCCGCATAGAGTTTGCTAAAAAACACATGAAGGACTCCCAGACTATGAGAAATAAGATTCTCTGGTCTGATGAGATGAAGATAGACCTTTTTGGTGATAATTCTAAGCGGTATGTGTAAAGAAAACCAGGCACTGCTCATCACCTGCCCAACACAATCCCAACGGTGAAACATGGTGGTGGCTGCATCATGCTATGGGTGTGTTTTTCAGCTGCAGGGACAGGACGACTGGTTGCCATTGAAGGAAACATTAATGCTGCCAAGTACAGAGATATCCTGGACGAAAACTTCTTCCAGAGTGTTCTGGACCTCAGATTTGGCCGAAGGTTCACATTCCAACAAGACAATGACCCTAAGCACACAGCTAAAATAACAAAGGAGTGGCTTCAGAACAACTCTGTGACCATTCTTGACTGGCCCAGCAAGAACCCTGACCTAAACCCAATTGAGCATCTCTGGAGAGACCTGAAAATGGCTGTCCACCAACGTTCACCATCCAACCTGACGGAACTGGAGAGGATCTGCGAGGAAGAATGACAGAGGATACCCAAATCCAGGTGTGAAAAACTTGTTGCATCATTCCCAAGAAGATTCATGGCTGTACTAGCTCAAAAGGTGCTTCTAGTTACATTAATGAGTGTGCATTAATGAGAAAAAAATGAACTTTTTTGAATTTACCAAATGGCTGCAATAAAACAAAGAATGAAAAATTTAAAGGGGTCTGATTACTTTCCATACCCACTGTATATCGTAAATAAAGACCCAGCAAGAATAAAGTCCTTTTTATTGAAGGAAAGACAGACTCCTTTAATAATCTTATTTAAACCATACTTACAACATCGTGTAATTCCACCGAAACCCTCGATCTCCTGTAATAAACCAAAAATAATAAAACCACAATATACCATACCTGTCCGTTGTTCTGTTCCACGCCGTAATCCATGCCAAGGGGAAAAAACGTTTTCAACCTGGACCGTGCCAAGATGTGACCGTCCAGGGTGAAAACCACTGGGGAATGAACTAATGCGAGTGCAGCCTCAGTGACTGGAGGTGATATCTTCGAGGTTACCTACGGTCACTGAGGCTCCTTTCCCAGCCGGGCTGAACTGCGGTGACCTCGGTGACATCCCCGTTAGCACTGTGGGAAAAACTTATCCAAGATGGTGTGAATAGGTGCATACTAGGAGTAGCCACCTCCATATGCAATATGCAAAAAAAAAAGTTGTACTCTATCGTGCTAAAGTATGTCATTGTGAAATGAAATATGACTAGGAAAAAATGAGATACTGCGCATAATTTGACCAATTCATGCCTGCCCATCAACCAACGTCAAGGTGGTTTTAAACTGATGGGTTCCTACATATCTAATATAAATACCTCTCTTAAGCTAAAGTCTGAATTCCTGGATGAATGTGGATACCTCTCTCAGCAACCTGCATTTATGGGTATGTAGGATCCTGCTGCAATTAAAATCACCACATGTTGAAAGGCGGAGTGATCAGTCAGAGAGTTCAACTCTTTTTGTATATTGTATGTGGAGGTGGCTGCTCCTAGTATGCACCTATTTACACCATCTTGGATGTGCCAGTCAGGTTTTTGTTTTTTATATGTTCGTTCGCTCTCTGACTGATCACTCCGCCCTTCAATATGTGGTGGTTTTAATTGCATCAGGACCCTACATACCCATAAATACAGGCTTTACTGAGAGAGTTATGCACATTCACGCAGGAATTCAGGTTTTAGCCTGAGAGAGGAATTGATATTAGATATGTAGGGACCCATCAGTTTTGAGACCACCTTGACGTTGGTTGATAGGCAGGCATCAATTGGCGAAATTATGTGCAAAGCATCACATTTTTTCCTAGTATTCAGAAGCAGTATTGCTATTTAATATTTCACATTGACATGCTTTAGCACTGCAGAGTGCAACTTTTTTTGTAAATTGAAACTATGCAGAATAGTCGAGAAAGCTTTGCTACATCATTCCACTCATTAACTATTGTTGTGGTTCCAATCACCGAAACAGGGAAAAATAACTTTCTATATTTTCTTTGCAAATGTGAGATTTACATGAGGATTGTGCAGCACCTGCCCTGTGACGTTATGTAACGGCCGTATTCTAGGAATGGAGAAGAGCGTTCCTGCTCTAGAATCCCTTCAAGGCAGGAATATCATAGTACCGTACTTGTGTCTCTTGTTCATCGGAACAATTTTCACTAATCTGCAAATTGTACACTTCTGGGCCATCCAGTACATGATAAATCCCCATGAAATGATAGTGTGGTGAGAGGAAGTGGACAACTAGTAGTCACTACAGCAAAGGATCCAAAAGGGCTTCTACCCAGCTTTACTAAAATACGGAATGACCGTTTAACAAAGCGCTGCAGGTGTGGTGTTCAGTTGAATGCACAAAAACCTAAAGGGAAGGGAAAGCGTTTTTAGGATGTAGACGAGGTTAAGAAAAAAATAACTGGAGGCGCTTAACAGAATTAGTTCAGAAAAATATAAAAGTTCCGAACAGTAAAAAAAAAAGTAAACGGGACAAGTGCATATCACCTAATGGACAGTATTTTGAAGGGGAATAATGTTTTCGAGATGTTAGCTTGAATTGAGAAAAATTTTTAAATAAGTAATTAATTTCTTTTTTTTGTGGGGGGGTTACTGCCTCGAATTTTAATTGAAGTCACAGTAAGATCTAATTGGCAAGATTGCCCTTCTCAGACATTAAGCCATTAAAGTCATAATACGGTGTAATTCATGGACTGCTGACCTAGGATGCTTTGGTGATCTAAGCCCTGCTCATTAAAGCCATATTCCCAATGCTAAAATGTGCCTAGTAGTCCATCTAGTAGCAGACAGCTTGGTGGCTCAGTGGTTAGCACTGTTTCTTTGCAGCATTGGGATCCTGTGATCAAATGTAATGACATCTGCAAGGAGTTTGTATGTTCTTCCCGTACTTGCGTGGATTTCCTCCGCTTTCTCCGGATTCCTCCCACACTCCAAAGACATACTGATGGGGAACCTAGATTGTGAGCCCCAATGGGGACAGTGATGTGTGTGGAATTAAAGAGCCACTGTCACCCCCCTACAGCCGTTCTAAACTAAAAGAGCCACCTTGTGCAGCAGTAATGCTGCATTCTAACAAGGTGGCTCTTTTAGTTTTTGTTTCTGTTATTGCCACAATAAATGTATTTATAATTCTGCTGAAATACCTATCTTTGTCCATGGAGGCGGGACTGAAGCCTCCTCTTAGAAGCGCCCAACTGCCGTCAGTCATCTCTTATGTAGATTTTCGCCGCCCCCTCAGCGCTATTATTGTGTGAAATCCGGCGCCTGCGCTCCGCTCTTCTGCCTTGCGCAGGCGCATAGAGCATTATCAGTCTGAGCGCTGATGCCGGGTTCCTTTCTGCGCCTGTGCGGCCAGCCTGTTACTGAATCCCCGCTCCGCACTGTTATGCAGTATGCACAGTGCGGGGCTGGGATTCCTGGGCATGCGCACTGCGCTTGTCAGACGCTCCACAGGTCCCCCGCCTTCCAGCGTTGTTCTGTGCGGCTTTTCCAGACGCCGGCAAGGATACCTGTATATTCCGGCAACGCTGAAAGGCGGGGGACCTGGGGAGCGTCTGAGAAGCGCAGTGCGCATGCCCAGGAATCCCAGCCACGCACTGTGCATAATGCATAATAAAGTGCGGGGCTGGGATTCAGTAACAGGGTGGCCGCACTGCCCGCACAGGTGCAGAACGGAACCCGGCACCAGCGCTAAAATGGCAAATGCTCTATGCGCCTGCGCAAGGCAGAAGAGCAGAGCGCAGGCACCGGAATTCACACAATAACAGCGCTGAGGGGGCGGCGAAAATCTACACAAGAGATGACTGACGGCAGTTGGGCGCTTCTAAGAGGAGGCTTCAGACCCCCCTCCATGGACAAAGATAGGTATTTCAGCAGAATTATAAATACATTTATTGTGGGAATAACAAACAAAAACTAAAAGAGCCACCTTGTTAGAATGCAGCATTACTGCTGCACAAGGTGGCTCTTTTAGTTTATAACGGCTGGAGGGGGTGACAGTGGCCCTTTAATGGCACTTTACATAAGTAGCATCCATTCTGTGATGTGTGATTTATAAAATACAGTGACACGTATTGCAGCGCTTCTAATTGTTGTGACAAGGTGCAGCTTTGTAAAAATGTCATTAAGTTCTGTAAATGGGTCACAACACACAGTGGACTATATCGGGCAGACAACCTAGTGGAGATTCCCCTCAGGCTTTTCCGCAGGTTATTAGAATAAAGAAGCCTGTCCACCCACTGGGATCTTTAAACTCCTTGTTTCCACATTTCATTATAGCATATGAGATTGTGACTACTCCAAACACTACTTAATATTGATCGTGAAGAGAGTCAATCCCTTTTATCCAGAAGAGTCAGGCCTCTCGCTGTATGACACAACCGTCTGTCTCCATTTTCACTTT
Source organism: Ranitomeya imitator (assembly GCF_032444005.1). Taxonomy (NCBI): domain Eukaryota; kingdom Metazoa; phylum Chordata; class Amphibia; order Anura; family Dendrobatidae; genus Ranitomeya; species Ranitomeya imitator. Next base: position 481,835,326 of record NC_091287.1, read on the forward strand.
CACACTTATTTGTAAGGAAAAGAGACATTTTCCTATCGCCACGACAGCACCCCTACGAGAGAGGGGATCCGCCCACCTTCCGGACAGGAACCTACAGGATTTATAGGGGCGGTCCCCCTCACCACTCCAGTTTGGGTTCCTGTCCGGACGGCGGGAGCCTGCAGCAGCAGTCTTACCCAGGCCTCCATGCCTCCGCGCGGTGTCTTTTAGGAACGGCGGAATCGGGGGCTCGGAAGCAGCGTCGGGGGTGTCCTGCGTGCAGACCCCCCCTCGTCTGGCCATGAGGAGCGCGTCCCAGGAGTCGGGCAGTGCCGTCCTGGTCCGCGGTTGAGCGCAGTGTGCAGCGTCCACACCGGCGCTGGTGAACCCGGAAGTCGTTGGTACGCTTCCGGGGTAAGCCGGGGGAGGAGCGCTGCAGCGCTGTAAAAGAGCGACGCCTAGGGTAGGAGGCGCGCAACCATGTCCTCAGTAGGGGACGCCGAGCACCCTCATGGAGAGGGAACGGAACAGCGCAGTAAGAGCGGTAGCGGCCGCTCAAGGAGAAGCAGCAGCAGCGTGGTACGGGGGCAGCAGCGTCCGAGCGCCCCAGCGTCACATTTGGATCCTACTCCTCCAGAACCGGTATTCACAGGATCAGCCTTATGGTGTTATTTGTGCTTTGTTTTAGGGAAAAAAGACCACAAAATCTAAGCACAAGCAATGTGCTCTATGCATGACTCCAATGCCTGACAGTTATACCAAAAGGCTGTGTCAGGCTTGCATCTGTCAGACCTTAGAAGAGGAAGCTCCCCTTCGGTCATCAGACCTTAGAGCGGTCATCAGGGAGGAAATTAGCTATTCCCTTAGAGGCAGCCGCCAGGAAAGGTCGGGCAGAGACATATCGCCAGGATCTAGTCTGTCCCTGCAAGAAGGGGAATGTTCCCGCTCCTCATCTCCATCCTCCTCAGATGAAGAGGGAAGGCCTTGTTTCTCGGTGGACAACATGGACATGTTAGTTAAAGGAGTCCGAGCTACCATGGGTGTTGCAGAGAGCAAGGAACCAAGGTCCGCACAGGACATAATGTTTGCGGGCTTGTGCCAGAGGAGTCGTAAGGCATTCCCAGTGGTGGATACGGTTAAGACTCTTATAAAGAGAGAATGGAATAAGCAGGATAAGGGTTTCCTTCCGTCATCAGCTAAAAGAAGGTATCCCTTTGAAGATAATGAGCTGGCAGAGTGGATGAAAGTCCCGAAAGTGGATGCGGCGGTGGCTTCTACGTCTAAAGCCGGTACCTTGCCGCTGGAGGACGTGGGCCTTCTGAAAGATCCATCAGATAGGAAGGCGGACATGTTCTTGAGGAAAGTATGGGAATCAACTGCAGGGGCGTTCAAACCTGCTATCTCTAGCACATGTACGGCTAGATCCGTCATGGTGTGGATATCCCAACTGGAAGAACAGCTGAAGTCCAAGGTGCCCAGAGACAAGATGTTGAACTCACTTTCGCAAATACGTGAAGGGGTGGCGTATTTAGCGGACGCATCAGTGGATTCTCTAAAATTAGCAGCAAGATCAGCAGGTCTCTCAAACGCTGCTCGCCGAGCCCTATGGCTTAAGACCTTGAAAGGGGATGCCCAGGCGAAAGCTAAACTGTGTACAATACCATGTAGGGGTGAGTACCTGTTTGGCCCGGTATTGGATGATATCCTAGCCAAGGCTGAGGATAGGAAGAAAGGTTTTCCTAAAGCTTTCAATCCTACCTTTAGGAATACCTTCAGGAGACGCTTCCAGTACCGAAGACCTTACCACAACCGAGACTGGGAACCATCAGACCCAAAAAAGAAAGGTTCGGACTTTAATGCTTCGTCATCTTCCTCAAGAAGAAGAAGAAACTATCGTTAATAGAGATCTTCCAGTAGGGGGCAGGTTAAAATTCTTCTATGCTCAGTGGGCCAAAATAACTTCGAGCAATTGGGTTCTGGGTATAATCAATTCAGGGTTAAAATTAGAGTTCCGGGGAAGACCTTCGGAATTTTATATCTTGACTGCCCCTGATTCCTTAGACCAACAAAAGGCCCTTGAAAAAGAGGTCCAAATGTTAAGACGGAAGAAAGTAATAGTGGAGGTTCCAAAACATCAACAGGTGAAAGGGTTCTATTCCCCTTTATTTTTAATCTCCAAGCCAGATGGATCCTTTAGAACCATCATAAACTTACGGAGATTAAACAAACATCTAGAGTATCATGCCTTTAAGATGGAATCTATTAAAACGGCAACTAAACTTCTCTTTCCCAGATGTTATATGACAGTCCTGGATTTAAAAGATGCGTATTACCATCTGCCCATTCACCAGGATCATCAACAATTTCTCAGAATGGCGGTGCGCTTAAACGACCAGGTCAGACACTTTCAGTTTGCTGCAATGCCCTTTGGTCTATCTATGGCACCGAGGGTGTTTACTAAAGTCATGGCAGAAGTAATGGCCTATGTCAGAGAACAGGATACGTTAATTATACCCTACTTGGATGACTTCCTGGTAGTGGGGAATTCCTTTTGCCAGTGTAGTACTCGCCTAAATCATGTAATATCTTCCTTACAGGACTTGGGTTGGATAGTCAATATGGAGAAGTCAAGACTCGACCCATCAACAACTCAGATTTTCCTAGGTATTCTGCTGGATTCGGAAGTGCAACAATGTTTCCTTCCGGAGGAGAAAAAGCAGAGGATTGTGCACAAAGTCAGTACGGTGACAAGGAAGCCAGATCTGACTTTAAGAGACGCTATGTCCCTTCTGGGATCTCGAACGTCCTGCATACCAGCCGTCCAGTGGGCTCAATTCCACACTCAAGTGTTGCAGGCCCAAGTCTTGGATACAGAGAGAAGTCTTCAAGGGCAATTAGGCGGAAGACTCAGGCTGTCCACCACCGCTCTACACAGTCTGAGATGGTGGTTAAACAGAAGACATTTAGGGAAAGGAGTACGCTGGAGTGTAGTACCAGACAACACGGTCACAACCGATGCCAGTCCAATAGGTTGGGGAGCTCACATAGATGTCTGGACTCAAGGGCAATGGTCTCTCTTAGAGGCTCAAGAGTCCTCAAACTGGAAAGAGCTCACGGCAGTGAAGAAGGCCTTACTCAGGTTGCTTCCATCTCTGCAGGATTCACATGTAAGAGTCCAGACAGACAACACAACAGTAGTGGCGTATCTCAACCATCAAGGGGGTACAAGGTCAAGATCCCTAATGAACACCGCCACAGACATACTCGAAATAGCCGAAGCCCACTTTCGCTCTCTATCAGCTGTGCACATTCGGGGAGAGCTCAACACAGAGGCAGATTACCTCAGCCGTCATTCTCTACGTCAGGGAGAATGGGTTCTAGATCGACGGGTGTTCAGACAGATAGTGGACCTGTGGGGATTGCCCGTTATCGATCTATTCGCAACGAGAGAGAACAGGCAGACCAGGAAGTTCGCTTCTCTTCGGGTGGCGGACAAGCCCTGTATAATAGACTCCCTTCAAATACATTGGGATTTTCCTCTGGCTTACGCGTTCCCTCCTAGTCCTCAGGAAGATCAGGGAGGAGAGGGCGAGAGTGATCCTGATTGCCCCCTTTTGGCCCAGGAGGGCATGGTTCTCGTTACTCAGGGCAATGTCTGTGTCCGACCCCTGGGTACTGCCGACCAGCCCGGAGCTTCTTTCTCAGGGTCCATTCAGTTACCCCAATGTGGAATCCCTGCATCTGACGGCGTGGAATTTGAGAGGGAGTTATTGAGGAGAAGAGGGTTTTCAGAGGCTCTCATATCTACCCTTTTAAATAGCCGGAAAGAAGTCACCACTAAAATCTATGCTAAAACTTGGAAAAAGTTCCTTGCCTTCCACCAAAATCCCTTTTCTGGCAAGGTTCCAATTCCGGCTATTCTGGAGTTTTTACAGAAAGGCCGAGAATTGGGCTTGGCGGTAAATACCCTTAGAGTCCAAGTATCAGCTTTGGGAGCGTTATATAACAGCGATGTGGCGGGAAATAGATGGGTTTCCCGATTTATCAGGGCCTCTGAACGTAGTAACCCAGTATATATTCCTAGATTACCACCATGGGATTTAAATTTGGTTTTAGACGCCTTAACAGAACCCCCTTTGAGCCATTAGATTCTGTCTCCATAAAAAATTTAACTTTAAAAACAGCCTTCCTAGTAGCCCTGACCTCTGCTAGGAGAGTGAATGACTTACAAGCTTTGTCGATAGACCCTCCTTATTTAATGGTCTTTCAGGACAGGGTAGTGTTAAAACCTGATCCAGCATACCTACCAAAAGTAGCTTCCAAATTTCATAGAAGTCAGGAAATAATTTTACCATCTTTCTGTGACAATCCGAATTCAGCTGACGAGCAGAAATATCACATGTTAGATGTCAGAAGAACTCTATTAGAATACCTACACAAGACAGAACCATGGAGGCAGAGTAGGGCTCTGTTTGTTTCCTTTCAGAATCCAAGGAAAGGGGCGAGTGTAACTAAAGCGTGAATCGCCAGATGGATAAGAGATGCCATATATCTTGCTTATACTGCTAAAGGCCAGACACCACCAGATGGCATCAGGGCCCACTCCACTCGAGCCATGGCCTCATCCTGGGCGGAAAGAGCGGACGTCTCCATAGACGTAATATGTTAGGCGGCAACGTGGTCATCTCCTTCCACCTTTTATAGACATTATCGCCTTGATTTATCTTCGGAGGCCAATTTAGTTTTTGGCCGTACAGTACTTAGTGCTGTAGTCCCTCCCAGGTGATTGATCTTTGAAAATCTCTCGTAGGGGTGCTGTCGTGGCGATAGGAAAACCGTTTTTTACGTACCGGTAATAGGATTTTACGGAGCCACGACAGCACCCGCACATTCCCCCCCGTAGTTATTCACTGGTTTCTGCACCCTTTGGAGAAAGTGTGCTTGTTAAAAAATCACTCTTTAGAAGGTGATGGTATTTAGTAATGTTTAAGTATATATGTTTTTATGTACTAACTCAATGGCGGTGTCCCTTATACTCTGAAACACAAACTGGAGTGGTGAGGGGTACCGCCCCTTTAAATTCTGTAGGTTCCTGTCCGGAAGGTGGGCGGATCCCCTCTCTCGTAGGGGTGCTGTCGTGGCTCCGTAAAATCCTATTACCGGTACGTAAAAACCGGTTTCGCCTTCCAACATAAAATTGGATCATCTGAGATTCTCCCATCTCTAATATTTTCAACAAGAGGAAGTTTGCTATGTGTTTGATGGAGGTTTTTTTTTTTATTCATGTATTACTTATCTGAAATGTTCTGTTATATGGATGTAAGAAATGGACTATATAACTATACTAAATGAGCTTGTTCCTAACTGTTGAGCTGAAAATATGGTCCATTAAATTCCCTGGGGCACATAAAAAATCAAGTGCAATGAAGAACTAAAATGTTGACAAGCTTTAAAATATCACTGTTCAAAGGATGCGTAAGAGTAGAATACCCAAAAGGATTTTTGATTGGAAAATGAAGCTTCTCCTTTATCGCATACCCAGATTATTACTGTACTGATCACTTGCATTGATTCTGGGAATACATGGCTAACCACAGCGTTTGCCGCTTTTTATTCTACACTTCATTTGTTGAAACAGAACTAATGAGATTCTTTTTAATTTGAAGTTTGGTTTAGACTTTATTTTATCTGAGGCTCTACTTTACGTTCTCTCTTATTAGGTGGTGATAAACAATGCGGCCGGGAACTTCATTTCTCCTTCCGAGAGACTTTCTGCCAATGCCTGGAGAACCATCACAGACATCGTTCTTAATGGTACAGCTTACGTAACGCTTGAGGTTGGGAAAGAGCTAATTAAAGCAGGAAAAGGTAAGCCACATATCGACCTTGATTTGACTTGACCTTTACCTGCTGTGAAAGATCTCCGCAGCTTTAGCCCCAACATGTTATCATGCGCTCTTAGCTGTACATTGCAGATGTCATATTTCTGCCATTATATTGCCAGCGCTCTGGGAAATTATTAATTTATTTTAGTTATTTTTCCCTCTTGCTGGTCAATAATTAAATGGGTGTAAAATATTTCACATCAATTCTAGGATAATGGTAATGCAAAATATATATAAATAGGGCTGTACAGCGTGTAGTAAGCTTCAAATAGTAACTACACTCTTAGGTTTTATTTTTGTGTTGTTTTTTTCATTGGTACAAATCAAGAAAAACTATATAATTTTATATATTATGGGTCAGACACAGGCTAAGGCCAGGTTCACATTGTGTTAACAGCAGCCCGCTCAACACATGCGTTAACGCAAGTGCCGATGTGCCATCACGCTGGCACAGATAGAGCTAGCAGATGGTCTATCTGCGCTAGCGGTGACGGACCCGGAAATGCTGCAGCCCGCGTCCCAGATCCGTCACTCAATGACGACACATCGCTAGCGCACGCCCATTGTGGGCATGCGCTAGTGTTGCGTCCAACATAGGACATAATGGCGGCGTTAACGGACTGCGTTATGTCACGGTGTAACGTAGTCCGTCTAAAATACCCCACAGACGCAGTGTGAACCCAGCCTAATAGGCTCGCTGCCTCCAGTAGTTGTTTAGATGACAGACAAATCGTTAGTCGCAGTCGATGCTCCTTTGTGTATAATGAGACTGAGTATCGCAATAATTGGACTGGGTCTGATGTATAGATATACCGTATTTTTCGGACTACAAGACGCACTTTTTTCCCCCCCCCCCCAAAAAAAAGGGGGGAAAATGGGGGGTGCGTCTAATAGCCGCAATGCAGGCTTACCGTGGTGGCAGAGGTCTGGTGGCAGAGGTGCGGCGGCAGAGGTGTGGCAGAGGGGTCCCAGGCTTACCGTGCAGGCAATGTAGGCTTACCGTGGCGGCAGAGGTGCGGTGGCAGAGGTGCAGCGGCAGAGGAGGCGCAGTAAGCGGGGTCCCTTTCTCCGGTGAGGTGATGCAGCAGCCCAGTATGCAGCAGAGTCGGGTGAATCCTGTTGTTATCGGTGGTGGTGGCCATTTTCCTGAGGCCGCGCGTGCGCAGATGGAGCGCTCTGCTTCCCGGGACTTCAGGAAAATGGCCGCCGCGATCTCCATCTGCGCACGCGCGGCCTCCCGCGGCCATTTTCCTGAAGCCCCGGGAAGCAGAGCGCTTCATCTGCACACGCGCGGCCTCAGGAAGATGGCCGCGCCCACCGATAACAACAGGATTCACCCGGCTCTGCTGCATACCAGGCTGCTGCATCACCATACCGGGGAAAGGGACCCCGCTTACTGCGCCTCCTCTGCCGCTGCACCTCTGCCGCCACGGTAAGCCTGCATTGCCTGCACGGTAAGCCTGGGACCCTTCTCACGCCATACCTCTCACTGCACCTCCTGATCCCAGCACCTCCTGATCCCAGCACCTCCTGATCCCAGCACCTCCTGATCCCAGCACCTTCTCATCCCAGCACCTCCTCATCCCAGCATCACCCCACCTTTGCCGACACCTTGCCTCCTGTGACCCTGCTCTGCCACCGCCAGCCCTCAGGTAAGATACTGTAAATTCGGACAATAAGACGGACCCCCATCTTATAAAAAATCTTTTTTTCTGCAATTTTCACCCCAAATTTGGGGTGCGTCTTATGGTCCGGTGCGTCTTATAGTCCGAAAAATACGGTAAAAAAAAAAAAGCCAAAATGTGCATAGTTTTGCTCCGAATCGGGCCTTTTTGTGGTCTTTTTTTCAGTTACAATCAGCACAAAGTGGCATAATAAAGTGAAGGAACCAGGATGTAAGGGGGCGAGGGAACAGTATGGGATTGGGTGCCAGACACATTGTAAAAAATGAGATATAAAACATTTGTCACGATTTAAATCTCCTTTTTACAATGTACCGGTATCTAAGGTCCTGCACGCATTGTGCACATGATGAAAAAGTCAGTGATATGTAGTATAGTTTTTCTGATTCCCTGTCTCTTTCCTCATGTGCAGGCATTGCAGGACCTTAGGTATCCATGGTTACGACCACTGATCTAGTGACATGTAGTATATTTTTTTTGATTTGCCTTATCAGTGGTCGTAACCATGGATATCTGAGGTCCTGCAATGCCTGCCTATGAGGAAAGCGACACACCCCTGGGCTTCAGGAAAAACCACTTATCTACACATAGTGGTGAGGAGCTAAGGAGACCGTGTAATCTAGTTAGATGGGATAGTCGGGGGCATATGTGGAGTCTTGAGGCAAGAGTTAATATTTTGTTAAATTAACACTTTATATCTGTAAGACCATGTGAAGGCATCGGAGCGCGCACAGCCCGGACTGCAGTCTCTGGAAACCAACCTCCTGCTGAAAGACGTGCTATTAGGGGCTTTATCGTTCATCCCGTAAGCACCAGGACATTTTACTTTTTGGCGCTTTCGCTATTTTTTACTCCCCTTTTATTTTCCCACCGACATAGCTGTATTAAGGCTTGCTTTTAAGGCAAAAATAAAAAAAAAGACAAATCCTCCGTTATTTCTTGGATTTTATTTTTTTTTTGCAATATTGCGTGGTAAAAATGACCTGAAAACCTGATTCTCCAAGTCAGTATGATTATGGCAATACCCAACCTATAACGTTGTTTTCAATATTTTGCTGCTTAATTGGTTTGTGTCTCCATTTGCTGATACACGTAACTTTCTTAATTTTACGTCAATGGAGCTGGTTGAATTTTGTGGTGGTAAAGCCAATTCTGTCTTGTGTTTTTTGTCTTGTGTGTGTTTTTTTTTTTTTTAATATAATCCTCGGGGCTTAATTTTATAATCAAACGTTTTTGGACACCACAATCCCAAATTTGTGGTGTTGTTGTTGGCGTTGTTGTTGTTTGTTTTGTTTTTTTATATACAAAAGTAAAAACCTTCGGCGCTTCTAATCTGAGCTTGCTCTCATAAGAGCATGATGTGAATACTGTATATCAGAGGTGTCAAACTGCATTCCTAGAGGGCTGCAAACCGGTCATGTTTTCAGGATATCCTTGTGTTGCACAGGTGATAATTTAATCACCTGCACAGAATGATTCCATCACCTGTGCAATACTAAGGAAATCCTGAAAACATGACCTGTTTGCAGCCCTCGAGGAATGCAGTTTGACACCTCTGCTGTATATCGAGTTGTTAAATGTCATTGTAATCCTGCCTGTGATAATGAGACCGCTGAAAATACTTCCTAAACTATAGATGGTGATATGGAAAATTAAAAAAAAACATATAACCACATAAAAAATACTAATAAAAATAATAATAATGATGATGATTTGGTATAAAGCCTGACTTTTTTAAATAGTGATTTAACCTTTCAGAGCCCAGAACACGTTGAAATTGTAGTTATTTGTGGCAGATGTTATGTGTCAGTGCTGACACCCCGGTGTGCTGTAATTATCCCTTCCCGTGGGCTTACAATCTAATCTGCTCATGGACCCACACAAGATTGACTTTTCAGCAGTATCTGCTACAGCATAATGTATCCGGGTCCTTAAATCCCGATCATTTATTTTAGATGACAATGCAATAACCACGAGAAGATTCATAACTTTTACACCAGGAAACGCGTTGATTCGATAACTTGTTCTGCAGCTCACCGGCCGTAATGAAATCCTTACCAGCACAAAGAATTGTACTGAAGATGAATGAATAGTTCTGGGTAACAGAGCCGCCTCTCCGTATAGATCCATGTTACAGGAATTGATCAAATCAGATGTGAATAAACACAGATATATGGAGAAAATGCCAGCCGGCACCGGGCAATTCAGTGATTAAAGTCTTGGGTGACAGATGCCGTATTCAGGAGCTGTACGGAAATCAACAAATCCTGTAAAAGGGCAATCGGATTACGGTGCGAAGATCTGGTCGTAATCTGCTCAGAGCGTCTCCTATTATAACCGAGAGATGAGGGGAAAGGAGCCGCGTCCTGTACGTTACATCCATCACCGCAGCGCTCCTGTCTAGGGATAGAACGCTGAAGTTTGGACAGGGATTTCTTCCATACTTTTCAAAAAATGTTTTTTTTATTTTTTTTTAATCCTAGGTAGCCCAAAAGTTACCGATTGAAAGTGGTCCGAAAGTTGACTTTCGAACTTTTTCAGTTGCATTAATAGATTTTAAATGCAGAGCGGGTGCAAAGACTCTCTAGGTACCTAGTGGGCGTTCCACAAAATCCACAGTATCTCACAGCACCAGCTGTTACAGAGTCGGCTGTGTCCATTTACATTGCGGGTTCTCACTGCAGTGGGTGCAACAAAACCATTAAAAAATACAGTTTTGCACTTTTTTATTCCCACTCTACTTTATTGTGGTTTGTTTTTTTTTGTATTATTATTATTTATAGTAGCCCATCACTTTCAGATTGGTCGTGGTCAGGCACCCATCGTGCCCACACATGTTATGGTCTGGCAGCGGACGGCTAGACGCCATGTACTGGGCACGATGTACTGTTTAGCAGACTCTGCTGTTATTCACTTCCATTAGAATGGTAGATGAGGGCCGGAATCCTGCAGCAGCCAATACACCATGTATTCAGCTGCTGCATTTTACCCCATACGTTGCTTATATTTGGAAATCGCTGGATCCGATAGCAGCTGGTCGGTAGGGGTGCCGGGTGCCGAACCTCCACCAATTTGATACTGATGCCTTATGCTCACGATAGTTCACCAATATGTACATTTTGGACCGTCCCTTTAATGTACCATGTGGTACAACTGCTGCGGGGGAAACGAGCCCTCTCTAGCTTGTTTCCCCGCTGGTCACAGCCAGTTGCTGTCGGTCATTTAATTATTTTTTTTGTTTGTTTCTGGGCAGAACTGTCCCTGCACACAACCCCTTTTAAGGTGGTTCTCCAAAACTTTTTCTATGGGAAATTTGTTTTCCATTTTTATCAAAGTGCTTCCAAAATGAATGCAGTCATGTAAGATACAAATGGCAGATAACGCTAAGCGCTGCTCCGACCTCTCATTTGGCTACAGTGATGACTTTCCGACTGTAGCGCACGTTACTGCTGCAGCCAATCACTGAGCTCAGCAGCCGGTGCTCTTGTATCTACACAACCGCTAAGCTCTCTGGGTGTCGAGGCCATGTGCACTGTACAGTGGCTTGCAAAAGTATTCACAGCATTTTACGAACTCACAACTTTATTTTGTTTGAGCTTTTTGTTTTTTTTTGTTGTTTTTTTTTTTAGCAAATATAGTTATAGTGTGCATAACTATTCACATTTTTTTCTGCATACGTATATATTTTTTTTTCTTTTTAGTCCAAGGCCCAAGATTAGACTGCAAGGAGATGAGAATCAAGGGATCTATCAGTTGTGCAATGTGCAGACGCGGCTTTAGGGTGTGATTTTAATGAGTTTTAACCATTTAAGTGAACCTGCCTGTTGCGTTTTCAGCTCGCTGATGGACATGCCGTTCGTTTCTATGCCCGCTGTATAAAACTTTGTTGGGAAGTGTTTTGAAGTAGTTTTTAGCGTTTGGCTCAAACAGCTGATAAATCAAAACGTGGAGCCGATGTGAAAAATCTCTTGTATACGATCGGAAACTCATTTTAGTCCCGGTGATGCCCCCAGGCGTGCCTGGTGAATGTGTACATAGTTCATGACTCAATTTATTGTGCTCCGATTGAAGCATCATTCCCCACTATAAAATTTGATTAGCTGAGTCAGATTTCCCGTTTCCACAGCGGTATTAAATTTTGTATAGATGTCCTTTAGGCAGTAATGGTTTAATTAGAATTGTTTTGATAACTTTTCCTTTTATTATTAAGCCATTAATAATTTAACACTACACTGGATACAGAATACAAATGTGCCCGTCTTGTTTACCTCGTCGGCGCAGGACTTTGACTGTTGGCTTATAAATGACAGGTAATTCTGGCACTGTCACCTCTTGTACTGTGCGGTCCTAACCCCTTAGTGACCTGGACACTTTTTTTTTTTTTTAAATCTGACCAGTGTCACTTTATGCAGTAATAACTTCAACATATCCTATTGATGTTGAGATTTTTTTTTTGTGACGCATACTACTTTATAATAATGGTATATTTAGGTTGATACGTTTTGCATTTATTTACAAAAATATCAGAAATATTAGAAAAATGTTAAAAAAAAATTAGCAGTTTTCGAATTTTGAATTCTTATTCCTTTAATCCATATGGTCATATCACACAAAACATTAGTAAGTGACATTTCCTTCATGTCATCTTTACATGAGCACCATTTTTAAAATGTAATTTTATTTTGTTAGCATTTTAAAAGGTTTAAATTTATACAATGTGATTTTTCTGGATTTTATTATTGATATTCTATCTCTCAATGTTAAAATTAACCTACCCTTAAAATTATAGACTGCTCATGTCTTTGTCAGTGGGCAAATTTACAAAAATCAGCAAGGGATCAATTACTTTCTGTATTTTCCCCACTGTATGCAGTGTTCACTAGTGAATGCTGCTGCTCATGCATTGTAGGATTATGTGCTGACACTAGATTATGCACAATATGCGCCCGCCCCACTGATTAAGACCACAGCATCCCTCTTGTCTCCTGTGGTGCTTGTGCTCCAGCCCCAGTGTCTCCTGTGTGATGTATGTGTTCCAGCCCCAGTGTCTCCTGTGTGATGTACGTGCTCCAGCCCCAGTGTCTCCTGTGTGATGTACGTGCTCCAGCCCCAGTGTCTCCTGTGTGATGTATGTGCTCCAGCCCCAGTGTCTCCTGTGTGATGTACGTGCTCCAGCCCCAGTGTCTCCTGTGTGATGTACGTGCTCCAGCCCCAGTGTCTCCTGTGTGATGTATGTGCTCCAGCCCCAGTGTCTCCTGTGTGATGTATGTGCTCCAGCTCCTGGGTCTCGTGTATATACAGTAGACTTCATACTGCTTGAGTTGTATAACTGTAATGTGAACAGTGAAGTTCCCACTGTGAGGAGAATTTCAGTGTAATATACATTTGTGTTTAGAATACTTTTCTGCTGCGAGCGCTTTCCAGAAATTATCCTCACGAAGAGTTGACTGCGCTCTAGACTGACACAAATCTGGAAAAACAATTGCAACACGATCACCACCACCTGACATCACAACCACAACAGCTAAGCCATTGCAGCCATCTTTTAGTGAGTTAATTAATTTACCAAATATTGCAGGATAATTTTCGAGTTGATAATTTTGTGTTTCCCCAAACGTTGGTATAAATATCTTAAACCATCCCCTGCAGACTGTGAGCCCTTGCGGGCAGGGTCCTCCATCCTTATGTACCTGTGTGCCTTGTTTTTTGCTCATGTTTAGTTTGTGTTTGTCTATATTTGCCCCTCTTTTCACATGTTAAAGCGCCATGGAATAAATGGCGCGATAAAAATGTACAATAATAATAATAAAATAGCCCTTAGAAGAATAAAGGTTCCCCACCCCTGCCTTAGGGGAAGGCAAGGTTCATGGCGATTCTTTCTCAAACTAACAAACTTGTCTACTTCTCTGTTGGTCGATTCATGAAGAGAAAAAGCAAAAAACAAAACAAAGTGGACCTAACTTGTTTTCCAGGACGTCCTCCTGACAGCACCCTGGAGGACGTCCTCCTCCCCTTGCTGGGACAGGAAACACACGAGTTTAAAAGGTCAAGTCCCACCCACAGACCTCAGTGTTTTTCCTGTCCCTCCAAGGAAGGGACACACGAGTGAGAAGCTGCACAGGACTTACCGGAGCTCAGGGGGATCGTGCGTCTTGCCAATACCCTTCCCCCTGTCAAGAGGCTCAGGGCAGAAACCCTCCGGTGGGGGGTCCCTCTGCTCCAAAGACCAGGAGTGGGACGAGGCTCCTGGTGGCAGCCGCTCCTCCCGGTGGGAGGCTCTCGGCTGCGGACGCTATCCACGCGGTGTGCGGCCATCCTGGGCAGCGTGGTATCCAGAATGGCGTCTCCAGGCAGGAAGTCGTCAGAACGCGTCACTTCCGGTCCGTCGGCATTTCGTTACCGCTACTTCCGGTAACGCTGTATGTGCGGGGGAAAGCGTGCAGTGAATTGCACAGCGGCAGAAGCGCTCCTGATCTGGCGCTGAGAGCTGCGGGGACCTGCTACCCTCATCATGGAAGCAAGCACTCCAACCGAGGAGGGGGTAAGTGCGCATGGCGCAAGTTCCCCTATCTATATGCAGAAGCAGGCTCACCCCAGTGCTTATCCCTTCTTATGTCATTTAAGGATAAGGGAAACCCCGCGGGTCCTCCTGTTCAGATTAAGAAATCCGGCAAGGCATCTGGGAAATCCTTTAGATGTCCCCTTTGTAATATGAAGCTCCCGGACTCCCATGGGAAATCCTTATGCGGGGGACTGCACAGCTATGGTCGTAAAGGACGAGCAACCCACACTGCTGGCTGAAATGAGATCCCTTATACGTGAAGAAGTACAAGCTTCTTTGTCCACCATGGTGCAGAAATCCAGTCCTATCCCCAGCCGTAAGTGGGCCAGACGGGAGCAGGATTTAAGAGAACAGGAGGTTACTTCTGAGGACAAGTCTAACTCAGAGGACTTTGTCTCAGAGGAAGAGGGAGAGCTTCCGTCAGGAAGCCAAGATTATCAAAGAAAATACCTCTTCCAGGCAGAAGACACAAATGATCTGGTGCAGGCGGTGCGATGCACCATGCAAATAGAGGAGACATCTAAACCACAGTCCAGGCAGGACTTGATGTTTGGGGGACTTATGCCACGTCAGCAGACAGTATTTCCGGTTAGCGAGCACATTAAGGCCATGATTCTGGAAGAATGGAAAGAGGCAGAACGCCGGCTGGTGTTATCCAAGGACTTTAAAGCTCGTCTACCTTATGAGCCTGAAGACATAAAATTATGGGACGAAGTTCCTAAAATAGACGTTCCTGTGGCAAAGGTGGCTAAGAAAACGGCCATACCTTTTGAGGACTCATCAAACCTGCGCGATCCTATGGATAGGAAGGCTGACATATTGTTAAGAAGAGCCTGGGAATCTTCTGCGGCTCTAATAAAAACTAATATAGCTGCTACTTCGGTAGCTCGGTCTATGTACCTATGGATGGGTCAATTGGAGGAGCACCTATCCAATAAGACCCCGAGATCCGAAATCATAAATTCTCTTCCTATAATGAAATCTGCCACGGCTTATCTGTCTGATATGACTGCTGAGTCAGTCAGATTTTCGGCCAGATGCAGTTCCTTATCTAACGCGGCTAGGAGGGCGGTCTGGCTAAGGTCCTGGTCAGGGAATAATGCCTCTAAATCAAAATTATGTTCAATTCCCTTCTCAGGTGAAAGGGTTTTTGGACCCTCTCTGGATACTATTCTGGAGTCAGCCTCCGACAAAAAGAAGGGGTTTCCAGAGGAGAAATCTAAGAAGCCCCAGTCCTTTCGGAGAGGATTCCCCTTCAGAAGGCAGTCTGAGTTTAGAGGAGGCAGATCCAATAGAGGATATTATAGGGGCTCCCGTAGCCAGGGCTATAGAAACAGATGTTTCTTCTTCAGCCCTTCCTCAAAATCTAAATCGCAATGACGCCAGTCTTATAGGGGGTCGGCTCCGCCAATTTTCGCACAATTGGGCCCGGATCACCCAAAATCAGTGGGTCCTTCGGACCATCTCAGAAGGCTACAATATCGAGCTCTACTCCCCCCCACCAGACAGATTCATCAGTCCTACGGTAGTACCGCGAGACTCTCCCATGTTGATAGACCTAATGGAGATGCTCTCCTCAGAGGTCATAATTCCGGTACCATCCCTGGAAATAGGCCTGGGGCATTACTCCTCCCTTTTTTCCATAATGAAACCGTCCGGAGAATCTCGCACTATAATAAATCTGAAACCTCTGAATGCCTGGGTCAGGTACAAGAGGTTTCGTATGGAATCCATCCGTTCGGCAATACTCCTAATAGATCAGAATGCTGTGATGTGCACCCTAGATCTAAAGAGTGCCTATTATCAGGTTCCCGTCCACCCTTCTTCTCAGAGGCTTCTGAGGTTTGCGGTAGTTCTGCCGTCCGGGACCTGTCACTTCCAGTTTCAGTGCCTTCCATTTGGTCTTGCCTCAGCACCTCGTATCTTCACAAAGCTGGTGTCGGAGATTGTCGCTTTCCTAAGAAATCAGGGGATCAGAATAATCCCTTATCTAGACGACTTTCTTCTGGTGGCAAGAACGCCAGAAATTCTATCAGACCACAGGAACCGAACTATTTCGGTGATGGAAGAACTTGGTTGGGTCATAAATTGGCGAAAATCCGATTTAACTCCAGAGTGCAGGAAGACTTTTCTGGGAGTATGTCTGGATTCAATGAACAGAATATCCCTCTTACCCGAGTGCAAGCTGATTGCAATACAGTCTCAGATTCGGCTCCTGTTGGAGCACAGGGTGACAACAAGGACGGCCATGCGAGTCCTCGGCCTAATGATGGCCTGTATTCCGTGCGTAAGATGGGCTCAGTTCCATTCAAGACCACTGCAGAAATGGATTCTTTCCAGATGGGACAGGAGTCTGTCTTCTCTGGACAGTACTTTAGAACTATCACATCGTGTAAGAAGGTCTCTCCTCTGGTGGACAGAGCCAGAGAAGTTAAGAAAAGGAGTGTTATGGTCCGCAGATCCCTACGTAGTAGTTACTACAGACGCCAGCGCTTGGGGCTGGGGAGCTCACCTAGAAGACAGGATCCTTCAGGGGAGATGGCCGGAAGACGTCATCCACAGCTCCTCCAACTTCAAGGAACTATACGCTGTCTGGGAAGCCTTGAGAAGGAACCGACACATCCTGGAGAATCGTCATGTCAGGATAATGTCCGACAATGTGACGACAGTCTCTTTCCTGAAACATCAAGGAGGTGCGAAACACCATGCACTTCAGGAACTGACAGAGAAGATATTTCGTTGGGCAGAAAGATCAGTTCTTTCTATCTCAGCAGTCCACCCGGAGGGCTCCCAGAATGTTATAGCGGACTATCTCAGCAGAAGAAAGGTGTCTGCAACAGAGTGGGAACTCAACCAGGACGTCTTCCAGGACTTATGTCTTCGCTGGGGAACCCCCTGTATAGACCTATTCGCAAGCAGGAGAAATTCAAAGGTCTCAAAATTCTTCTCTCTGAACCCGCGGGATCTTCCGGAAGGGATAGACGCTCTGAGCCAGGACTGGACGGAACCTCTCTCGTATGCATTTCCCCCTCTGGCGTTAGTTCTGGCGGTTCTCAGAAAGATCAAGGAGGATCGAGCTCTCGTCATATTGATCGTTCCATACTGGCCAAGAAGGAGTTGGTTTTCCCTTCTACTAGAGCTAGCAATCGAGAATCCAGTAGAGCTCCCTCTCAGAGCGGACGTAATCCACCAGGGTCCGGTATTCCACCCAAACCCAGAGAAGCTTCATCTCTCGGCATGCATCCTGAAGGGTCCATCTTGAAGGCAAAGGGACTCTAGAGAGCCAAGTAAAATCTACTATGAAGTCTAGTAGGAAGCCTGTTACGTCAGCAATTTACTTGAAAATTTGGAGACGGTTCTGTCTGGAGGGTGGCAGGTCTGAGGTTACGGCAGGCACTCCCGACTTACCCAGAATTTTAGATTTCTTGCAGGCTGGGTTTGACAAAGGTCTTAAACCAAGCACATTAAAGGTGCAGATCTCGGCACTTAGTTCTTTCCTTGACTATCCCCTAGCGTCACACCCGTGGATAGTTAGATTCATCAGAGCCACCCAGAGGTTGCGCCCCACTATCAGACAGATGTCACCTTCTTGGGACCTTAATCTGGTCCTCAGATTTCTCTGCAAAGACCTCTATGCGTCAGTGGATAATATGCCCATTTCCATTCTTACACGTAGAACGGCATTTCTTGTGGCAGTGACTACGGCTAAAAGAGTGGGGGAAATTCAGGCCCTGTGTACTAGGGACCCATACCTCCAAATTAGAGAGGATTGTATAATTCTTAAACTCGACCCCTCTTTTATTCCAAAAGTAGGAACAACTAAAAATAGAAATCAAGAGATCGTGTTACCATCTTTCTGCAATAACCCTGCTAATGCTAAAGAAAGGACCCTTCATTCGCTGGATGTCAGGCAGGCAGTTCTAGACTACCTGGCAGCCACCAACGCTTGGCGCATTGACCCAAACCTATTCATTTTATATGGGGGCAAGAATAGGGGTAAAAAAGCCTCTAAGGCCTCTATTGCACGGTGGATCACGTTGGTAATCTCTGAGGCCAATCAATCTGAAGGGCTCTCTCCTCCGGAGGGTCTCCATGTACATTCGACTAGAGGGATAGCTACTTCCTGGGCTGAAAGGGCAGGCGCCTCTCTAGAACAGATTTGTAAGGCCGCGACATGGGCTAGTGCCAATACCTTTTGCAAACACTATAAACTTGATGTTTTGTCTGGTCAGCATACTGCATTTGGGAGAAAGGTTCTCCAAGCGGTAATCCCACCCTGAGGAGGTGCTTTGGTACTCTCCAGGGTGCTGTCAGGAGGACGTCCTGGAAAATAGGTATTAAGCTTACCGTTAATGATGTTTCCAGGAGTCCATCCTGACAGCACGGGTAGTTCCCTCCCTGTATTATATTATGTATGGTATTCTAGCATGATTGTAACCTATTCCTTACATATGATGTAATATGTTCCTGGTTATAATGTAATATGTTTGTTACCATTAAACAAATTTTTTTCTGCATTTCCTTGAGGCGGTTCTTGTTACAACACTGAGGTCTGTGGGTGGGACTTGACCTTTTAAACTCGTGTGTTTCCTGTCCCAGCAAGGGGAGGAGGACGTCCTCCAGGGTGCTGTCAGGATGGACTCCTGGAAACATCATTAACGGTAAGCTTAATACCTATTTTTTCTGAATAACCACTTTATCGCTTATCCACATTATAGGTGATAACGTCTTGCCCGGGGAATGGGGTCTGATTGCTGAGACATGCACTAATTAGCAGAATAGGTCCCTGTTAGTGGAGCATGCGCACTGCTGCTCCTTTCATTCCATATGCTGATTTTTTTCAGCAGCCACATGGGGAATGTAACAAGTAGTGGCTGGTATCTGGTCAGCGGCTCCTTTCTGTAACTAGGATAAAAGTGGCCCTTTGGGGGAATAAAATTTGATTGGAGCGGGTCCCTGCACTCGGAGCCCTCGTCCACTTCTGATTTGTAAAGTTATCACCTATCGATGGGATAGAGGACTCATTTGCTTATCACCATTGCCGTATCTCGTCACTTAGTACTAATAGAGCTCATGATCAGCTGTACAGAAAGGTGGACTATAAGATGTGGACTCTACAAGCTTTCATTGTTGTTTTTTAGCTTTTTTTTTCTATTGTTTTGCGATTTATTTAATTTTTCTTTTATATATTGTGCTCATTGTGTTTATGTACTAGACACAGGTGGCATCCATGTATAGAGCGTATGCTGTCCATTTTTAAAGGGAGCTTGACACCTGAAAAAAAAAATTGCTATTAACCAGCTGTCGTGAGAAAATTAACTCCAACCCTCCCCTTCCCCCCCCCCCCCCCCCCCCATCACCTTGATCTTTACAGTTTCAGTCACGGGGGCGGCACCTATGTGGGTTCAGTCACCGCTGTGTATAGAGAGCTAGGCTGTAAGCTTGCTCCCCGGCACTGACTGACAGCCGGCCCTAATACTGATCCTGCTGTCAGTCAGTGCCGGGGACGTGGCTGCAGCCAACGCTCTCTGTACACAAAACCATGACCGTGCCGCCCCCTGTGACTGATACCAGAACGCTGCTGGGAGGAACAAAGTTCATTTCCTCCTGACGGCAGAGCTTCAAGTGCCGGCACCGGACAGGTTCACAACGCTATTAACCTGCAGATTACCCCCATATCTGAAGGTTAATAGCGTATTTCCAGGTGACTGTTCTCTTTAACACTGCAGAGAATAGGAGAAGCTTTGTAATTTATCCATCCGTGACACACACTAATGATACACGCATCCAAAGCCCTGATGATACGGTACCATTTTTTTTTTCTTCTATATACGTGTTTAAACACATATGTGTGAATGAGGCCTTTGTTCACACAATTTTGCAGTGTTTCAGCTCCTAACATCACAATGATGGGTTTATAGAAGCTGAGGTCTGTACTGCACTGCTGTTTTGGGTTATTAGTAAGACTGGCCGAGGTCCTAGTTGTTCGCTCGCAGAGACCGCGTTGTTTTTTTTTTGTGTGTTTTTTTTTAATATAGTGCTACTTACTTGTCTTTCACTGCCGGAAATAGCAGAGTATAGTGTTCGGCCTTCTTCGTCAGTCCTAAAGACTGTGAATAGAGCAAGCGGTTCAGCATGCGCCATTCAATGTGGCGCTGTGGAGTCGCTCATGCTAGGGGATCCAGAGCACCGATCTTGGGATCAGGCCCCGACCAAACAGCTAGATATCCCATATCCCTTATCTTATGTGTATGGAGTCCTTTTGGGAATTCTCTATTGGACAAGTGCGTGGAAATTGGCTCTTTCCCCCCAAAAAAGAAAACAACAATAGCACTGGCTCAGGTTGTAAAAAGTAAAGTAGAACCACTCAAAAGTTTCTGCCATTTAATAAAAGCAAAAAAAGCAAAATGTCTGAAAGCCTAATAGGTCACTTTCTGGCAGTAGATGTAAATAACGGGCATCGGAGCGGTTTTTGGCTGTTGAAAAATAAATCTTGCTGTGTATCGTGACGAGATTTGTTTAATTTGTTTGTTGTTTTCTTGTTCTGCTTGTTTTGTGCTTTTTTTATATCAATGTTCTGGTAATCAGAAAACAGATTATCAGTTCTAAGTATTCCAAAAAGTTTAGGGCACCGTGACCCGCGGACTGAAGCCACCCACTCTCCAGTATGATTTTTGTTACATCTGGCCTGTGTGACGTGGCAGTACGAGCACTTCATTAGATGTTGTCCTGTTTTCTTTCTAGGAGCTGCGTTTCTGGCTATTACCACAATCTATGCAGAGAGTGGATCTGGATTCGTCGTTCCCAGCGCTTCTGCTAAAGCCGGCGTGGAAGCAATGTGCACGTGAGTGCGTCTAAATGTAAAACGTCAGCTAAATGCATAAGATCGCCAAAAAAGACGTGCCAGCCAGCATGCGTCGTGCGATGGTGAGGAGCGCCTGCCCACTCAGGCCTCATTCACACTACATTCTATAAACGGGTTTTCCCCCAAAGAAAAGTTCATTTTATTCAATAGATCTTGGAATGATGATAATTTCCACAATTGGATGTGTTTAAAAATAATGTTCCTGTGCTGAGATAATCTTATAAATGTGCCCATGCTGTGTACTGTGAACATTTTATTTAAACCCATCCAATTGTGGAAATTATTATTCCAAAACCCTATTGATTTAAAAACGAACTTTTGATTGTGGGTAAACCCCTTTAAATATTCAAGTTGCCTCTTCAGAGAGGAAGAGGACTTAAACTTTAGCGCTTCCTATTGGAAATGGCAATCCTAAAACTCGGCATGGACCCATTAGTAAGCCTCGCTCTATGACTTCAGATAGAAGCCAAACCAGAATCGCAATGTGCAGTCAGTGTTTGGGGGTATGGCCACTCATCAGTGCCAAAGTAGGAGATCTGGATTGGCTAGGTGAGAGGCTTAAGACTGGGATCTAAGGGCTAACGTTTCTATTTGTGAAGAATTACAAGCCAAGCATGGCATGTCAGAGTGAGGAGACTTATTCGCCATACGTGCTACCCTGGAGAATATCAGATCTCCTACTTCATACTATGTAATTTATACCATGCTCATGTTCTTATAGGGTTTAAAACGCTGATTTTATTTATTTATTTATTTTTAACAATACAAAAAGATCAGTCAGTTTCACCACAAACCTTACTGCTGCGAAATATTGTGTTCTAAGAAGAGAACTATCCGAACTGTCGCATAATAGCATAGCATGGTATCAAAATGTGACCGGATGAACAGGACAGGAACGCTCTCAAATCCATATTTGAATTATCAAACATTTTGATTGCTCGGGGTCCAAGTGCGGAGACCCCATATATTGCTGAGATGACAGGAAGACTTGCTATGCTGAGTAATGTGACCGTGGTGCTGTGTTTGGATATGTACAAAACCCATGTATCTCCCATACCACACGAAGATCATCTCTGTGACTGGCTGCAGCGGTCAGATGGCTGGAATGGAAGGGTCCCAGAGAGGGAAGGATCCATGTGGGATTCTCTGTGGCCCTTGTAAATCCTTGTTTTCTCCTCGGCAGTTTTGGCTGGGAATTTTCCCACCAAGAATGGTTTGGATTAATGGAGTCTTTTGGTTGTTGGGTAGGGCCTGTTAGGATGGTGATTACTGAACTGTTTGGTAAAAGCAGCCTCTTGGGTGCAAACAAATATGCATTGTCTGCCAGAATAACACTGGGTCATTGGGTGAAAAATAAATACAAATCCCATGTGACCACTGTATAAAAGACCACATACAGGGAACTTAGGCTCACCATACTTGCCTGCTCAGAAAACGGTTCCCTTGACTCCCCTCCCTCCCTGATGTTGGTGTCTTTATTGGTTCCCCTCAGCCTCTTTGTTAGAAGGGGTAAGCCACTCCTAAATAAAATGGTATTTATGAAGTTTAGATTAAAAGGAAACTGTTAGCAGGTTTTTGCTATTTAATCTGTTGACAGCATGATGTTGGGGCAGAGAGCCTGATGCAGGAATGTCAATTGCTCAGCAGCTTCCTGTAGTTTCAATACAATCTGTGTTTTATCAGCAAGAGATGATCACTGCAGAACTAGGTTTTGTGTGTCGGGCAGTCTAGATATTCTGGTGTAACCCCTGCCTCCACCACTGATTGTCAGCTCTCTGGTTATGCACAGTGTAAACAGGAAGTTGCCAAATAGTGGTGTTGGCCTCAGCATTCATAGCACCGCTACATCTACAGCACAGAAAACAAGGATTTTATTAAAATTGCACCAAGTAGTCCTGTAAGGGACATATCGCTAGAATCAGGAGCTGTGCCCCTACATCGTGCTGCTCTCAGATTACATGGCAAATGCCTGCAGACAGACTGCATTTTTTTAAAGTTATGTCTTCATCACTACTGATCTTGACATATTGCTCCACAGCGACTTGTGCTGGAGCGAGGGGGGGTTCAGCTTTGTCAGTCTAGTGTCCTTTTCTTATTTGAGACCTTCGAAACCATTAACTACTTGTTGAGGAATTTTTTTTATTTACCTTGACCCACCCCTTAGTGTGATCACTTAAATAGCAATGTTCTTATTCTCAATGTATGAATTAACAAGCGATCCATAAGCGACAGCCAGTGCTCCAGACTGTGTCCGGTAAGATGTAAGCGGTCAGACCGGCACACAACAGGTTACACACGGTCTGTCATCCAATAACAGATATTATTTCAGATGGGGTTAGTTGCACATAATGAACAGAATTATTCCAGCCGCCATCAGGAGACCAGAAGAGGGATATACTGCATACTGGGAGTGATCCATCGGGGCAGACATACTGCATGGACCAGAAGAGGGATATACTGTGTACTGGGAGTGATCCATGGGGGCAGACATACTGTATGGGCCAGAAGAGGGATATACTGTGTACTGGGAGTGATACATGGGGCAGACATACTGTATGGACCAGAAGAGGCATATACTGTATACTGGGAGTGATCCATGGGGGCAGACATACTGTATGGACCAGAAGAGGGCTATACTGTGTACTGGGAGTGATACATGGGGGCAGACATACTGCATGGACCAGAAGAGGGATATACTGTGTACTGGGAGTGATACATGAGGGCAGACATACTGTATTGACCAGAAGAGGGATATACTGTATACTGGGAGTGATCCATGGGGGCAGACATATTGTATGGACCAGAAGAGGGATATACTGTATACTAGGAGTGATACATGGGGGCAGACATACTGTATGGACCAGAAGAGGGATATACTGTATACTGGGAGTGATCCATGGGGGCAGACATACTGTATGGACCAGAAGAGGGCTATACTGTGTACTGGGAGTGATCCATGGGGGCAGACATACTGTATGGACCAGAAGAGGGATATACTGTATACTGGGAGTGATACATGGGGGTAGACATACTGCATGGACCAGAAGAGGGATATACTGTATACTGGGAGTGATACATGGGGGCAGACATATTGTATGGACCAGAAGAGGGATATACTGTATACTGGGAGTGATCCATGGGGGCAGACATACTGTATGGACCAGAAGAGGGATATACTGTATACTGGGAGTGATACATGGGGGCAGACATATTGTATTGACCAGAAGAGGGATATACTGTATACTGGGAGTGATACATGGGGGCAGACATATTGTATTGACCAGAAGAGGGATATACTGTATACTGGGAGTGATACATGGGGGCAGACATACTGCATGGACCAGAAGAGGGATATACTGTATACTGGGAGTGATCCATGGGGGCAGACATACTGTATGGACCAGAAGAGGGATATACTGTATACTGGGAGTGATACATGGGGGCAGACATATTGTATTGACCAGAAGAGGGATATACTGTATACTGGGAGTGATACATGGGGGCAGACATACTGCATGGACCAGAAGAGGGATATACTGTATACTGGGAGTGATACATGGGGGCAGACATACTGTATGGACCAGAAGAGGGATATGCTGTATACTGGGAGTGATACATGGGGGCAGACATACTGCATGGACCAGAAGAGGGATATACTGTATACTGGGAGTGATACATGGGGGCAGACATACTGTATGGACCAGAAGAGGGATATACTGTGTACTGGGAGTGATACATGGGGGCAGACATATTGTATGGACCAGAAGAGGGGTATACTGTATACTGGGAGTGATACATGGGGCAGACATATTGTATTGACCAGAAGAGGGGTGTACTGTATACTGGGAGTGATACATGGGGGCAGACATACTGTATGGACCAGAAGAGGGATATACTGTATACTGGGAGTGATCCATGGGGGCAGACATACTGTATGGACCAGAAGAGGGATATACTGTATACTGGGAGTGATGCATGGGGCAGACATATTGTATTGACCAGAAGAGGGATATACTGTGTACTGGGAGTGATCCATGGGGGCAGACATACTGTATGGGCCAGAAGAGAGATATACTGTATACTGGGAGTGATCCATGGGGGCAGACATACTGTATGGACCAGAAGAGGGATATACTGTATACTGGGAGTGATACATGGGGGCAGACATATTGTATTGACCAGAAGAGGGATATACTGTATACTGGGAGTGATATATGAGGGCAGACATACTGTATGGACCAGAAGAGGGATATACTGTGTACTGGGAGTGATACATGGGGGCAGACATACTGTATGGACCAGAAGAGGGATATACTGTATACTGGGAGTGATACATGGGGGCAGACATATTGTATTGACCAGAAGAGGGATATACTGTGTACTGGGAGTGATACATGGGGGCAGACATACTGTATTGACCAGAAGAGGGATATACTGTGTACTGGGAGTGATCCATGGGGGCAGACATACTGTATGGACCAGAAGTGGGATATACTGTATACTGGGAGTGATACATGGAGGCAGACATACTGTATGGACCAGAAGAGGGATCTACTGTGTACTGGGAGTGATCCATCGGGGCAGACATACTGTATGGACCAGAAGAGGGATATACTGTATACTGGGAGTGATACATGGGGGCAGACATACTGTATGGACCAGAAGAGGGATATACTGTATACTGGGAGTGATACATCGGGCAGACATACTGTATGGACCAGAAGAGGGATATACTGTGTACTGGGAGTGATCCATGGGGGCAGACATACTGTATGGGAGTGCGACATCTTCATTACCACGTACCCGCATCATTGCTGCTTTCTCCTACTCTTTCATTAAAATATTAATCATTTGTATAATTATCTGTATTGTAGATCTCTTGCTGCTGAATGGGGAAGATACGGACTGAGGTTTAATGTTATTCAGCCGGGACCAATAAAAACAAAGGTTCGCTGACTCTTTATTAATGAATTTCATTTTCTTAGTGTACATCTGAAAGAAAAAAAAATTCTACTGCTTTTATATCTTTCTGGACGAGATTACTTATTAAGTGATATAATATTGTTAAAAATATATGTTTAGTATAATTTGTATTGTTTTTTTTGTGTGTGACTTTTTAATCACTTTTTATTCTATTTATTTTGTGTGCTAATATGATGAAAAATCTGCTTTTTTTTTTTTATTTATTTTTTTTTACGGTGTTCATTGTTGGGCTTATGGTACAATTTTATAGCTTGGATTGTTTACAGGACGCTCCCTCCCTCAAATAACCACCTAGATTCTGCTGTCACCATTCATGGAGGCCCCATAAGGAAAGGATTATTCAGCTGCGATCGCTGCTAGTACTGATCCATGGTACGCAGCTGACCTCCCGCTGCCAATGGTGCCGCTTCTGCATATCGCGGTTTGCAGGATATCTCCTATTGTGGCGTTCATGTGCGGTAGATGTCGGAAAGGGGTTGAAAAAATCCTCCCATGTTCACTTACCACCGGCACAGGACAGACGCCACCTCTCCACCTCTCCGACACACTGCGCTCTGGTATGATGTCATTATGGGCGCCGGCGCTCTCCTTCGGTCCACTTTCTGATGTCCTGGGTATTTCTCAGGATCTCCGGTGCCCTGTGTCTGCAGATGCCGGCCTCAGAGGCAGCTCATGTTTGACACTTCTGGTGTAGAACATTCATTTTTATTTATTCAAAACTAGACCTTTATAGTGAGGGACATACGGTATTCGAAGAGGTTTATAAGTGGATCACTGGAAGTTTTCTTTAAAAAAACGATGACTAAACACGCATTATTGAACAATTTTTTTTTTATTTTTACATTTTGAAGGGTGCCTTTAGCCGTTTAGACCCAACAGGAACCTTTGAAGGTGACATGATAAAGAGGATCCCGTGTGGTCGCCTGGGCACACCAGGGGAAATCGCAAACCTAGCCATGTATCTCTGCAGTGACTATGCAAGCTGGGTGACTGGCGCGGTAAGTGTGTAAGACTTGTCTTCACTCGTTTTATACCATTGGATTACATACCGTACTTCTATTTTTCGACTTCATTTAAGGTAAAATCAATTTCAAGATTTAAGCTAATAATGTGTCTTTTTGTTTTTTTGTTTTTCGCTTTAGATCATCCGAATGGATGGCGGTGAATATGTTTCAATGGCTGGAGAATTTAACAGCTTACGAAAGGTGAAGGAAACTTGTCAGTATTAATAATTATCTATAATATAACGCTGGGAGCGTCACTCTGTCCGAAGCCTTTATAGACTGCGCAAGCGCCGGAGCAGTCTGGCCCCCACAGAGTGACGCTCCCAGGAGATCGCGGTATGCGTAAACATATACATAGTAACATAGTAACATAGTTAGTAAGGCCGAAAAAAGACATTTGTCCATCCAGTTCAGCCTATATTCCATCATAATAAATACCCAGATCTACGTCCTTCTACAGAACCTAATAATTGTATGATACAATATTGTTCTGCTCCAGGAAGACATCCAGGCCTCTCTTGAACCCCTCGACTGAGTTCGCCATCACCACCTCCTCAGGCAAGCAATTCCAGATTCTCACTACCCTAACAGTAAAGAATCCTCTTCTATGTTGGTGGAAAAACCTTCTCTCCTCCAGACGCAAAGAATGCCCCCTTGTGCCCGTCACCTTCCTTGGTATAAACAGATCCTCAGCGAGATATTTGTATTGTCCCCTTATATACTTATACATGGTTATTAGATCGCCCCTCAGTCGTCTTTTTTCTAGACTAAATAATCCTAATTTCGCTAATCTATCTGGGTATTGTAGTTCTCCCATCCCCTTTATTAATTTTGTTGCCCTCCTTTGTACTCTCTCTAGTTCCATTATATCCTTCCTGAGCACCGGTGCCCAAAACTGGACACAGTACTCCATGTGCGGTCTAACTAGGGATTTGTACAGAGGCAGTATAATGCTCTCATCATGTGTATCCAGACCTCTTTTAATGCACCCCATGATCCTGTTTGCCTTGGCAGCTGCTGCCTAGCACTGGCTGCTCCAGGTAAGTTTATCATTAACTAGGATCCCCAAGTCCTTCTCCCTGTCAGATTTACCCAGTGGTTTCCCGTTCAGTGTGTAATGGTGATATTGATTCCCTCTTCCCATGTGTATAACCTTACATTTATCATTGTTAAACCTCATCTGCCACCTTTCAGCCCAAGTTTCCAACTTATCCAGATCCATCTGTAGCAGAATACTATCTTCTCTTGTATTAACTGCTTTACATAGTTTTGTATCATCTGCAAATATCGATATTTTACTGTGTAAACCTTCTACCAGATCATTAATGAATATGTTGAAGAGAACAGGTCCCAATACTGACCCCTGCGGTACCCCACTGGTCACAGCGACCCAGTTAGAGACTATACCATTTATAACCACCCTCTGCTTTCTATCACTAAGCCAGTTACTAACCCATTTACACACATTTTCCCCCAGACCAAGCATTCTCATTTTGTGTACCAACCTCTTGTGCGGCACGGTATCAAACGCTTTGGAAAAATCGAGATATACCACGTCCAATGACTCACCGTGGTCCAGTCTATAGCTTACCTCTTCATAAAAACTGATTAGATTGGTTTGACAGGAGCGATTTCTCATAAACCCATGCTGATATGGAGTTAAACAGTTATTCTCATTAAGATAATCCAGAATAACATCCCTCAGAAACCCTTCAAATATTTTACCAACAATAGAGGTTAGACTTACTGGCCTATAATTTCCAGGTTCACTTTTAGAGCCCTTTTTGAATATTGGCACCACATTTGCTATGCGCCAGTCCTGCGGAACAGACCCTGTCGCTATAGAGTCACTAAAAATAAGAAATAATGGTTTATCTATTACATTACTTAGTTCTCTTAGTACTCGTGGGTGTATGCCATCCGGACCCGGAGATTTATCTATTTTAATCTTATTTAGCCGGTTTCGCACCTCTTCTTGGGTTAGATTGGTGACCCTTAATATAGGGTTTTCATTGTTTCTTGGGATTTCACCTAGCATTTCATTTTCCACCGTGAATACCGTGGAGAAGAAGGTGTTTAATATGTTAGCTTTTTCCTCGTCATCTACAACCATTCTTTCCTCACTATTTTTTAAGGGGCCTACATTTTCAGTTTTTATTCTTTTACTATTGATATAGTTGAAGAACAGTTTGGGATTAGTTTTACTCTCCTTAGCAATGTGCTTCTCTGTTTCCTTTTCGGCAGCTTTAATTAGTTTTTTAGATAAAGTATTTTTCTCCCTATAGTTTTTTAGAGCTTCAATGGTGCCATCCTGCTTTAGTAGTGCAAATGCTTTCTTTTTACTGTTAATTGCCTGTCTTACTTCTTTGTTTAGCCACATTGGGTTTTTCCTATTTCTAGTCCTTTTATTCCCACAAGGTATAAACCGCTTACACTGCCTATTTAGGATGTTCTTAAACATTTCCCATTTATTATCTGTATTCTCATTTCTGAGGATATTGTCCCAGTCTACCAGATTAAGGGCATCTCTAAGCTGTTCAAACTGTGCCTTCCGAAAGTTCAATGTTTTTGTGACTCCCTGACAAGTCCCCCTAGTGAAAGACAGGTGAAACTGCACAATATTGTGGTCGCTATTTCCTAAATGCCCAACCACCTGCAGATTTGTTATTCTGTCAGGTCTATTAGATAGTATTAGGTCTAAAAGTGCTGCTCCTCTGGTTGGATTCTGCACCAATTGTGAAAGATAATTTTTCTTGGTTATTAGCAGAAACCTGTTGCCTTTATGGGTTTCACAGGTTTCTGTTTCCCAGTTAATATCCGGGTAGTTAAAGTCCCCCATAACCAGGACCTCATTATGGGTTGCAGCTTCATCTATCTGCTTTAGAAGTAGACTTTCCATGCTTTCTGTTATATTTGGGGGTTTGTAACAGACCCCAATGAGAATTTTGTTACCATTTTTCCCTCCATGAATTTCAACCCATATGGACTCGACATCCTCATTCCCTTCGCTAATATCCTCCCTTAAAGTGGACTTTAGACAAGACTTTACATAGAGACAAACCCCTCCTCCTCTCCGATTTTTACGATCCTTTCTAAACAGACTGTAACCCTTTAAGTTAACTGCCCAGTCATAGCTTTCATCTAACCATGTCTCGGTTATTCCCACTATGTCAAAGTTACCTGTAGATATTTCTGCTTCTAGTTCTTCCATCTTGTTTGTCAGGCTTCTGGCGTTTGCGAGCATGCAGTTTAGAGGATTTTGTTTTGTTCCAATCTCCTCACTGTGGATTGTTTTAGAAATGTTCTTACCTCCCTTCTGAGTATGTTTTCCTGGGTCGTCTTTGTTCGAGTCTAATGTTTTTCTTCCCGTCCCCTCTTCTTCTAGTTTAACGCCCTCCTGATGAGTGTAGCGAGTCTTCTGGCGAATGTGTGTTTCCCAGGTTTGTTGAGGTGTAGTCCGTCTCTGGCGAGGAGTCCATCATACCAGTAATTCACACCGTGGTCCAGGAATCCAAATCCTTGTTGTCTGCACCATCGTCTTAGCCAGTTGTTTGCATCAAGGATCCTGTTCCATCTCCTGGTGCCATGCCCGTCTACTGGAAGGATAGAAGAAAAAACTACCTGTGCATCCAGTTCCTTTACTTTCTTCCCCAACTCTTCAAAGTCCTTGCAGATTGTCGGTAGGTCCTTCCTTGCCGTGTCATTGGTGCCAACATGTATCAGAAGAAATGGGTGGACGTCCTTGGAGCTGAAGAGCTTTGGTATCCTATCGGTCACATCCTTGATCATCGCACCTGGAAGGCAGCATACTTCTCTTGCAGTTATGTCCGGTCTGCAGATGGCTGCTTCTGTGCCTCTCAGTAGTGAGTCTCCCACCACCACCACTCTTCGTTGCTTCTTGGCTGTACTGTTTGCTGTCACTTGTTGCTGTGTACCCTTTTCTTTTTTGCTTGCTGGTATTGCTTCCTTCTTAGGTGTGCCATCTTCATCCTCTACAAAGATTTGATATCGGTTCTTCAGTTGTGTGGTTGGTGATTTCTCCATGGTCTTCTTGCTTCTTTTGGTCACATGCTTCCACTCATCTGCTTTTGGAGGTTCTCTGACACTTTTTGCACCTTCTGTGACCAGTAGAGATGCTTCTGTTCTGTCTAGAAAGTCTTCATTCTCTTTGATGAGTTTCAAAGTTGCTATTCTTTCTTCCAGACCCCGCACCTTTTCTTCTAAAAGGGCCACTAGTCTACACTTCTGACAGGTGAAATTGGATTCTTCTTCTGGTCGATCTGTGAACATGTAGCACATGCTGCAGCTCACCATGTAGGTTGTCACATCTGCCATGTTGCTCCTAGATCCTGCTGACTTGCTGTGTGTTTTCCTTCTTGTGTAATCTACTCAGCCAAGCTCTCTTGCAATAATGTCCTACAGGCAAAAATTCTGTAAGGCGCGCGGTTTGGTGATGCTTTCGAAGCAGCTGGTCCCGGCTGTACCCAACGATCTTCTAGCTTAGGGAGACTTCGCTTCTCCCAGAAGGCACCTGGAATATGCAAATTAGCCTCCTGAAGCTTGAATCCCTGGTTTGGTGATGCTTTCGAAGCAGCTGGTCCCGGCTGTACCCAACGATCTTCTAGCTTAGGGAGACTTCGCTTTTCCCAGAAGGCACCTGGAATATGCAAATTAGCCTCCTGAAGCTTGAATCCCTGGTTTGGTGATGCTTTCGAAGCAGCTGGTCCCGGCTGTACCCAACGATCTTCTAGCTTAGGGAGACTTCGCTTCTCCCAGAAGGCACCTGGAATATGCAAATTAGCCTCCTGAAGCTTGAATCCCTGGTTTGGTGATGCTTTCGAAGCAGCTGGTCCCGGCTGTACCCAACGATCTTCTAGCTTAGGGAGACTTCGCTTCTCCCAGAAGGCACCTGGAATATGCAAATTAGCCTCCTGAAGCTTGAATCCCTGGTTTGGTGATGCTTTCGAAGCAGCTGGTCCCGGCTGTACCCAACGATCTTCTAGCTTAGGGAGACTTCGCTTCTCCCAGAAGGCACCTGGAATATGCAAATTAGCCTCCTGAAGCTTGAATCCCTGGTTTGGTGATGCTTTCGAAGCAGCTGGTCCCGGCTGTACCCAACGATCTTCTAGCTTAGGGAGACTTCGCTTCTCCCAGAAGGCACCTGGAATATGCAAATTAGCCTCCTGAAGCTTGAATCCCTGGTTTGGTGATGCTTTCGAAGCAGCTGGTCCCGGCTGTACCCAACGATCTTCTAGCTTAGGGAGACTTCGCTTCTCCCAGAAGGCACCTGGAATATGCAAATTAGCCTCCTGATGCTTGAATCCCTGGTTTGGTGATGCTTTCGAAGCAGCTGGTCCCGGCTGTACCCAACGATCTTCTAGCTTAGGGAGACTTCGCTTCTCCCAGAAGGCACCTGGAATATGCAAATTAGCCTCCTGAAGCGTGCCGCCATCTTCCCGGTCCTCGGCCTGTGACGTTCAGTTCAGAGGGCGCGATGACGCGCTTAATGCGCGCCGCCATCTGACTGACCAGTCACAGCCAGAGGACCCGGAAAATGGCGGCGCGCAGCGGTGGAACGGGGCCAGGTGAATATAGCAAGTGCTGGGGGGCCTGAGCTGGTGGCAATACCGGCATCTGACCCCCACAGCGCACCGGTGTCCCCGCCTGCTCAGGCCCCCCAGCACTCTGCGCCCAGCGACGATAGGTGAGTATGGTATTTTTTTTTTTTTTTTATATATATATTGCAGCAGCATACGGGGCATATAATACCATGGAGCATCTTATAGGGGCCATAAACCATAATGGAGCAGTGTACGGGGGCATATATTATGGAGCATCTTATGGGGACCATAAACCATAATGGAGCGGTGTATGGGGCATATACTATGGAGCATCTTATGGGGGCCATCAACATTTATGGAACAGCGTACGTGGCATATACTATGGAGCATCTTATGGGGGCCATAAACCTTTATGGAGCAGTGTATGGGGCATATACTATGGAGCATCTTATGGGGGCCATAAACCTTTATGGAGCAGCGTATGGGGCATATGGATGGGAGCAGCACATGACAGGACGGGGGCGCAGGATGGGAGCAGCACATGACAGAACGGGGGCACAGGATGGGAGCAGCACATGACAGAATGGAGGAGCAGGATGGGAGCAGCACATGACAGGATGGGGACGCAGGATGGAGCAGCACATGACAGGATGGGGACGCAGGATGGAGCAGCACATGACAGGATGGGGACGCAGGATGGAGCAGCACATACCAGGATGGAGACCATATACCAATATAAATGCTCGCCACCCGGGCGTAGAACGGGTTCAATAGCTAATAGGTATATATATATATATATATATATATATATATATATATATATATATATATATATATATATATATATATATATATATATATATATATATATATATATATATATATATATATATATATATATATACAGGTCCTTCTCAAAAATTAGCATATAGTGTTAAATTTCATTATTTACCATAATGTAATGATTACAATTAAACTTTCATATATTATAGATTCATTATCCACCAACTGAAATTTGTCAGGTCTTTTATTGTTTTAATACTGATGATTTTGGCATACAACTCCTGATAACCCAAAAAACCTGTCTCAATAAATTAGCATATTTCACCCATCCAATCAAATAAAAGTGTTTTTTAATAACAAACAAAAAAACCAACAAATAATAATGTTCAGTTATGCACTCAATACTTGATCGGGAATCCTTTGGCAGAAATGACTGCTTCAATGCGGCGTGGCATGGAGGCAATCAGCCTGTGACACTGCTGAGATGTTATGGAGGCCCAGGATGCTTCAATAGCGGCCTTAAGCTCATCCAGAGTGTTGGGTCTTGCGTCTCTCAACTTTCTCTTCACAATATCCCACAGATTCTCTATGGGGTTCAGGTCAGGAGAGTTGGCAGGCCAATTGAGCACAGTAATACCATGGTCAGTAAACCATTTACCAGTGGTTTTGGCACTGTGAGCAGGTGCCAGGTCGTGCTGAAAAATGAAATCTTCATCTCCATAAAGCATTTCAGCCGATGGAAGCATGAAGTGCTCCAAAATCTCCTGATAGCTAGCTGCATTGACCCTGCCCTTGATGAAACACAGTGGACCAACACCAGCAGCTGACATGGCACCCCACACCATCACTGACTGTGGGTACTTGACACTGGACTTCAGGCATTTTGGCATTTCCTTCTCCCCAGTCTTCCTCCAGACTCTGGCACCTTGATTTCCGAATGACATGCAAAATTTGCTTTCATCAGAAAAAAGTACTTGGGACCACTTAGCAACAGTCCAGTGCTGCTTCTCTGTAGCCCAGGCCAGGCGCCTCTGCCGCTGTTTATGGTTCAAAAGTGGCTTTACCTGGGGAATGCGGCACCTGTAGCCCATTTCCTGCACACGCCTGTGCATGGTGGCTCTGGATGTTTCCACACCAGACTCAGTCCACTGCTTCCTCAGGTTCCCCAAGGTCTGGAATCGGTCCTTCTCCACAATCTTCCTCAGGGTCCGGTCTCCTCTTCTCGTTGTACAGCGTTTTCTGCCACATTGTTTCCTTCCAACAGACTTACCATTGAGGTGCCTTGATACAGCACTCTGGGAACAGCCTATTTGTTGAGAAATTTCTTTCTGGGTCTTACCCTCTTGCTTGAGGGTGTCAATGATGGCCTTCTTGACATCTGTCAGGTCGCTAGTCTTACCCATGATGGGGGTTTTGAGTAATGAACCAGGCAGGGAGTTTATAAAAGCCTCAGGTATCTTTTGCATGTGTTTAGAGTTAATTAGTTGATTCAGAAGATTAGGGTAATAGGTCGTTTAGAGAACCTTTTCTTGATATGCTAATTTATTGAGACAGGTTTTTTGGGTTATCAGGAGTTGTATGCCAAAATCATCAGTATTAAAACAATAAAAGACCTGACAAATTTCAGTTGGTGGATAATGAATCTATAATATATGAAAGTCTAATTGTAATCATTACATTATGGTAAATAATGAAATTTAACACTATATGCTAATTTTTTGAGAAGGACCTGTATGTATATGTATATATATATATATATATATATATATATATATATATATATATATATATATATATATATATATATATATCTATCACAGATTTAGACTGAGCCTAAGAACCTCACCATCAGAATACAGTTAATGATGGATTCCCTCCTACCTTTTTCTGTATCTGCTATGTACAGTTATACATAGAAGCTGTAGATGCTAATCTGTTTAACAGCAAAAATATTTTGTAGGCAAACATGAATGCAAAAATAACTTTTAGGCAAATATATGAATACAATAAAATGCCCGTGAATATATGTAATATCCATTAAGTGCACAATTCCTTCTCCTTGGCTGTAAGTTTGAGCATTTCTGTGGTTTAGTACCAACACTGTGTAGGAGATTGGAGCTGTAAATGGCCACATTGGAGAGGACTATTCATATTGCAGCACATAACATGTTATGTTCCTTGTGCAGGTGACTAATGAGCAGTGGGATCTCATGGAAAAACTAATCCGGAACACAAAAGGCTCCTAATTGAAGATGGCCTTCAATAACACATAGAGGAGAAGGGAAGAATAATGGAGGATTTGTGCCCAAAATCTTCAATTACTAAAACGGAGTTACTGTATCGGGTCCACTTAGCCACTACTACTATTCTCCACATCACTGGGAATAATATTGACTAATCTGTTTTGTCTATGTTAGGTTATGTTCACACAGAGGATTTTTTTAGCAGGATTTTGGGTCAGTTGCTCCAAAATCTACAGAAAAAAACCCGCTTCAAATACACCTTGTTTGAATACTCTTCCTATTCAGTTCAATGGAAAATCTATTTTCCTGTTCAGATTTTTGAGCTTTATTTTTCCCCACAAGGTGACAAGTCATTTATTTTGAGGTGGATCCCTTTTGGAATCCGCTGCAGACAGTGTGTGTGTGTGTAGAAACACACTTGAGTAACCACTTCAGAAAAGAAAAAGCAGAGTTTCCTGACTTGGACTCCTCTTGGGGTGGTGGAAATAATCCAGATTTTTCAGCCTCTGTGTGAACATACCCTTAAGCAAATCTATTACTTAATTGTGAAAAATGTATTTAACGGAAGAAAATGTGCATTTTCTGTGAACTCGTTTATAAACGGAACCTGTGATTTTCTGAGATTTACCAATTCAGCTTAAAATTGAGGATCATCTGGTTGATTTGCACTGAATGACACCATGTTCTGTATGTCTTTGTCACCTTATGCCTTAATGCATTGCAATAAACACTGTAGGAACCTACTTCTGCGCTTGGTTTGTACAGAACTGTAGATGTGACATATTTGAACCATAACCGGTGTGAATACTTTGGTGTGAATAACCGGTTTATATCCACATGGTGGGATTGCTCTTAAGGAGTATGTGATTTTTAGATCAGACGTGCAGCGGTAGGTTTCATAGCCAGTCCTGTACTGCACTTTTAGCTGCGGAAACCTATCCATCTGGGTAAAAAGAGCGCCTTTTCGATTTTTTAATAGAATACAAGGTGTCGCAAAGCAGAGACCGGCATATATTTTTTTTGAACAATAAAACACACCAGAGTTTGGCTACTTTCACACATCAGGTTTTCAGTGTCAGGCTAAATCCGGCAAATGTTGGAAAAACTGGATCCGGCGCAGATTGTGAAAAACTGATGCGACGGATCCGTTTTTTTGACGGATCCGGCTAGCATATCTAGATTATTGGATAAAACATTTTTTGTAGCATTCACAGTTTTAAAAAACAGATCAGGCCGCCGGATCCGGCACCTTCCAGCTCCCATAGGCTTTTATTCTAGCAAACAGCCGGAACCGCCGGATCCAGCGCTTCAGGCTATTTCGCCGGAGACAAAGAACGTTGCAGTGGACGTTTTTTCAAGAAACCGGAAGCGGCAGATTTGCCGGATCCGGCGAAAACCGGACAAAACGCAATGTCATCCGGTGCAATCCGGTACTAATACAAGTCTATGGGAAAAAAACCTGATCCGGCGGCAGCATTCGCCTGATACGTTTTATGGAAAATTAGCCGGATTTAGCCTGACACTGAACACCTGATGTGTGAAAGTAGCCTTCAGATGTCATAAAATAAGGAAAAATGTTTTTTACCCACTTTTAACCCCTTAGTGACAGAGCCAATTTGGTACTTAATGACCAGGCCAATTTTTGCAATTCTGACCACTGTCACTTTATGAGGTTATAACTCTGGAACGCTTCAACGGATCCCGCTAATTCTGAGATTGTTTTTTCGTGACATATTGTACTTCATGTTAGTGGTAACATTTCTTCGATATTACTTGCGATTATTTATGAAAAAAACGGAAATATGGCGAAAATTTTTAAAATTTTGCAATTTTCAAACTTTGTATTTTTATGCCCTTAAATCAGAGAGATATGTCACGAAAAATAGTTAATAAATAACATTTCCCACATGTCAACTTTACATCAGCACAATTTTGGAAACAAAATTTTTTTTTTGTTAGGGAGTTATAAGGGTTAAAAGTTGACCAGCAATTTCTCATTTTTACAACACCATTTTTTTTTTAGGGACCACATCACATTTGAAGTCATTTTGAGGGGTCTATATGATAGAAAATAATGAAGTGTGACACCATTCTAAAAACTACACCCCTCAAGGTTCTCAAAACCACATTCAAGAAGTTTATTAACCCTTTACGTGCTTCACAGGAACTGAAACAATGTGGAAGGAAAAAATGAACATTTAACTTTTTTTTGCAAACATCTTAATTCAGAACCATTTTTTTTATTTTCACAAGTGTAAAAACAGAAATGTAACCATAAATTTTGTTATGCAATTTCTCCTGAATACGCCAATACCCCATATGTGGGGGTAAACCACTTTTTGGGCGCACCGCAGAACTTAGAAGTGAAGGAGCGCCGTTTGACTTTTTCAATGCAGAATTGGCTGGAATTGAGATCGGACGCCATGTCACGTTTAGAGAGCCCCTGATGTGCCTAAACAGTGGAAACCCCCCACAAGTGACACCATTTTGGAAACTAGACCCCTTAAGGAACTTCATACATATAAATGACACAAACGCATGGTATAATTAAAATAATCCATAATCTGTAACCATGCCCATGATAGGATATAACCGCCTATCATCAACTACTGCATAGGACTTCAACACAAATGATGATCAGAAGGCACTGAATATTCATACAAAAACCACAATTTTATTATACACAAATATTAAAAGACAATATGACCAAACTAGGGGGATGGAACACCCGACTATTCAAACACCATCGCTATGTGTTGACGCACCACCGTGGTATAACAAAGCGCACAGATAACTCCCACATGGGTATTAATACGGAGGATCTATAGTTCAATAAATAAATAGAACCACATCCACATAAATAATTATATTAGTCCTCCCTCAATACCACCCCTGTATATCAGTCAGAACCGACTCCCCATATAATAAAACCCATCCAAACCCCGTAGGGCTCATAGGAAGGCAAACGGTATAATTACCTCAGGTCGGTAACGGGGAGAGGGACTCTGTCGCTGTCACCAGGCACGTGCGTCAGCCCCGACGCGCGTTTCGGACTCCTTTTTCAAGGGGCCTACTGTGTGCTGGAGTGTCTGTCCTTAAATAGAGCCCTATGAAGCGGCAAAAACCGCCGCGAAACCGGATGTCACGTCACCATCCCCGGAAGTGACGCACGC
This sequence comes from Ranitomeya imitator, assembly GCF_032444005.1. Taxonomy (NCBI): domain Eukaryota; kingdom Metazoa; phylum Chordata; class Amphibia; order Anura; family Dendrobatidae; genus Ranitomeya; species Ranitomeya imitator. The sequence goes on from NC_091287.1 coordinate 481,874,046, forward strand.
TGTTGCCCGGTCACCAACGACGCCAGCAAGCGTCGGCGTCATAGCGCGGGCGGATAAATATTTGAGTAAGAAAATGATACCAAGGGGGCTTAGAGTGAGGGTTATTCCTACATTCCCGGTGGAGGACAGTGGATTCGTGTCCCGGTGGGAGGACGCTTGCAGCAGCTGCTCACAGACATTGATGCAGCTTTTGATTGAGCATAATAATGATATGATTACACAGCTTGATGGGCAAATTATGAAAATGGAGGAGGAGTTAAAAACTATTGGTACAGCGGAGAGGCTGGATGTATTCCATGGTCAGCTTGACAAAACACTGGAAACGGTAGTAAAGAAAATACAGTCCACCCAGTTGACGAAATTAAATCGTGATAGACGTGATTATGAGAATGAAACAGTCTATCTTTGGCGGAAACCACATTCTCAGAATCGCCATTTGGGACGAGTTCCATCTGAGACATCGATTTCATCAGTGAGTGATATATCGGAGGCCTCGGGTATGTCTATGACTACTCGATCTGGAGTGGGGAGACGTGATCAGAGGGAATATTCGTATCATCCCTATAAACGAAAAAACCAGTCTCCAGTATCCACGAGGCATACCAATAAGGTAATTAATCTAAGTAAACATGTATTCACTAATACCGATTTAGCTATCCTTGAGAAGGGTTTATCCTTCTCTCCTGCGGCACCATTTGATGCATTCTTGGCTATCAAGGATTTGCACCTGTTTGCTCGTTCTCTGATGTTTAAGAAATATTTTTTTGATGGCAACCTCTCTGAACTCTTCCCCACAGAGGAAGAACAAATAGCCTTGCAGGCCTTGGAGGAATTATCCATCGAACAGAGTACCCCGGAGGGAGGTAAAATACCAGTTTCAATACGTCAAAGATCTAGAAAATTCCCCCCATTGTCATCATGTGCTAATATTGATCTATTCGTACAAATTGTATCCAAAGAATTTGAGAAAATTCCACGGTATATCTGTGGAGACAATTTGACTGGGGAGGAACGGGGGCGTCTGCGCTTTCTTCGGAGTCTGACTGATGTAGTATATAAACCAGCAGATAAGGGGGGTAATGTGGTTGTCTGGCCGAAAGATCTCTATGAGAAGGAGGCGTTTCGCCAACTGAACAATAATATCTGTTATAAAAGGCTTACATTCAACCCATTATCCTCCTTTACTACACAACTTCATCTAATCATCAGTCAGGCTATGGAGGCAGGTATTATAACTAAGGAATTGGCAACGGCTTTAATTGTTTTGGAACCCTCTATTCCAACTTTTTACCTGCTACCAAAAATTCACAAGAACGCGCAGACTCCCCCCGGACGCCCGATTATCTCCGGAAGGGGGAACTATTTAGAACATGTAAATCGGTGGATAGACTCCAAATTACAACCAATAGTTGAGGGGTTGCCATCTTTCTTGAAAGATACTGGAGACTTGCTTAGACGGGTTGATGGCCTTCAGTTGGAGGAGGACATGATGCTCGTGACGGGGGACGTTGAGTCCCTCTACACGAGTATCAGACATGAGGACGGTATCCGTGCCACTAGGATTTTCCTAAGTATGTCAAGCTTACCCATGGACATCCAGGAACTTGTTATTGAGCTTCTCAGATTTACGTTAACCCACAATTTCTTCGTCTTTAAGGGGTCTTTCTTCCTGCAGCTCCAGGGAACAGCTATGGGGGCCTCATTTGCCCCTGCGTACGCTAACCTGTTCCTGGGGCTGTGGGAGAGAGACCTCTCCCTGCCAGATCAACTGTCGCCGATGCGCCGTGTCCTATCTTGGACGCGGTACATCGACGACATTTTGTTGATCTGGCAGGGGTCGCAAGATGATCTGGAGGCCTTTATGGCATCCTTAAATTGTAATGACCTGAATATATATATTACGTATAAATACGATCCAGATACTATTGAGTTTTTGGATGTATTGATACGTAAAGACGAAGTGGGAGAAGTCCAGACAAGTATCTTTCGCAAACCAACCTCCACAAATATGTTGCTGCATGCGTCCTCGTCCCATCCGGGACACATGATCCAATCTGTCCCCACTGGACAATTCCTACGTCTCCGTAGACTGTGTTCTGCGGACGAGGAGTTCCTCGTGCAGGCGGAGGATTTGAAATTACGTTTACGGGAGAGGGGATATAGTAATCGCATGATTAAAAGAGCCTTTAATAGGGCGAAATATGCGTCTAGGAATACCCTACTTTATGGCCCCAAACAATTTAAGAAGGATCAGAGTATTGTAAGATTCATTACGGATTTCCATTCACAGTTTACCCGCATGAGGAGCATTATGGACCGGTCGTGGCATATCTTAAGGGCAGATCCAGTGCTCGCGAAATTTGTGCCAGAAAGGGCTGCTATAGCAGCCAGGAGATCTAAAAACTTGCGTGACCACTTAGTGTGTAGCCACTATTCGGGTGAACCGCATAATACATTCTTGGATCGTATGGCTGCACGACAAGGATGTTCCTCATGTGGTCGGTGTGTCGCCTGTGTGAACATCGATAGGAGTGACAGTTTTGAGAGTCAGGATGGTTCACGGACATTTAAGATCAGGAAGTGGATTACCTGCACGAGCAGATACGTGATTTACTACGGTGTCTGCCCGTGTCAGAAAATCTATGTAGGTATGACTAGCAGGCAGCTAAAAATACGCGTGAGAGAGCACGTGTTAGGTATAGTAGCTGCAGCAACCACCGATGATGTGCAGTCATTAAAAACAATTCCGCGCCATTTCAGGCAGTTTCATAACTGCGACGGATCCTTATTTAGAGTTCGGGGTATAGATATGCTGGACATTGGTATTCGGGGTGGTAATCTGACTAGGAGGCTGGCCCAAATTGAGTCCAGGTGGATATGGACTCTTGGTACCATGTATCCATCTGGACTCAATGAAAATATTAGTTATGCCCCATTTCTTTAGATTTTGTCTGTCACTCCTAGACTGCCAGCGACTTTTCCATTCATATCTCTTGTGTTTTTAATATCATTTATTTTTTTTATTTTTTTTCTTTTAGAATATATATATTACATATGTTTTAGCATGAAGATAAGTGCCGTGGCAAAAGCAGAATAAGGACTAAATCAGTGGCTGGAGAATATGAAATGGATCCTAAAGGAGAATTCTAATTCAGCTGAAATAATTACTAATTATAAATGTGTGATATAGTATTTAATATATTGTCTGTTGTATCAGCTGTATCTCATATATCCATGCCATAGTGGTTATTTTTCTATGTATGTCAGCTGTGTCTGGTAAATTTTTGTACTTTATGTTGCTCACGGTGATGGTTTTATTGGGAGTAGGTAGTGCGTGCTGGAGATATCTGTGCCCGATGTCTCCATCCCCTGTACGCGCCTTTGTCGGGTCCTGACCACGCCTCCTTGCTTTCGGCGTCTTGTGACGTGGACGGGGCTGTTTTGGCTCCGCCCGCGCTATGACGCCGACGCTTGCTGGCGTCGTTGGTGACCGGGCAACAGCGTGCGTCACTTCCGGGGATGGTGACGTGACATCCGGTTTCGCGGCGGTTTTTGCCGCTTCATAGGGCTCTATTTAAGGACAGACACTCCAGCAGACAGTAGGCCCCTTGAAAAAGGAGTCCGAAACGCGCGTCGGGGCTGACGCACGTGCCTGGTGACAGCGACAGAGTCCCTCTCCCCGTTACCGACCTGAGGTAATTATACCGTTTGCCTTCCTATGAGCCCTACGGGGTTTGGATGGGTTTTATTATATGGGGAGTCGGTTCTGACTGATATACAGGGGTGGTATTGAGGGAGGACTAATATAATTATTTATGTGGATGTGGTTCTATTTATTTATTGAACTATAGATCCTCCGTATTAATACCCATGTGGGAGTTATCTGTGCGCTTTGTTATACCACGGTGGTGCGTCAACACATAGCGATGGTGTTTGAATAGTCGGGTGTTCCATCCCCCTAGTTTGGTCATATTGTCTTTTAATATTTGTGTATAATAAAATTGTGGTTTTTGTATGAATATTCAGTGCCTTCTGATCATCATTTGTGTTGAAGTCCTACCCTTAAGGAACTTATCTAGATGTGTGGTGAGCACTTTGAACCCCCAAGTGCTTCACAGAAGTTTATAACGTAGAGCCGTGAAAATAAAAAATCGCTTTTGTTTACACAAAAATGATCTTTTTGCCCACAAATTCTTATTTTCACAAGGGTAACAGGAGAAATTAGACCACAAAAGTTGTTGTGCGATTTCTCCTGAATACGTCGATACCCAATATGTGGGGGTAAACCACTGTTTGGGCGCACCGCAGAGCTTGGAAGAGAAAGAGTGCCGTTTTACTTTTTCAATGTAGAATTGGCTGGAATTGAGATCGGACGCCATGTCGCGTTTGGAGAGCCCCTGATGTGCCTAAACAGTAGAAATCCCCCACAAGTGACCCCATTTTGGAAACTAGACCCCCCATGGAACTTATCTAGATGTGTGGTGAGAACCTTGAATGCCCAAGTGCTTCACAGAAGTTTATAATGCAGAGCCGTGAAAATAAAAAATATATTTTTTTTCCTCAAAAAAGATTTTTTAGCCCCCAAGTTTTTATTTTCACAAGGGTAACAGGAGAAATTGGACCCCAAAAGTTGTTGTCCAATTTGTCCTGAGTATGCTGGTACCCCATATGTGGGGGTAAACCACTGCAGAGCTCGGAAGGGAAGGAGCGCCTTTTTGGAATGCAGACTATGATAGAATGGTCTGTGGGCATTATGTTGCGATTGCAGAGCCCCTGATGTACCTAAACTGTAGTAACCCCCCACAAGTGACCCCATTTTGGAAACTAGACCCCCCAAGGAACTTATCTAGATGTGTGGTGAGAACTTTGAATGCCCAAGTGCTTCACAGAAGTTTAGAATGCAGAGTCGTGAAAATAAAAAATATTTTTTTTTTCCACAAAAAAGATATTGTAGCCCCCAAGTTTTTATTTTCACAAGGGTAACAGGAGAAATTGGACTGCAATAGTTGTTGTCCAATTTATCCCGAGTACGCTGATGCGCCATATGTGGGGGTAACCCACTGTTTGGGCGCACGGCAGAGCTCAGAAGGGAGGGAGCACCATTTGACTTTTTGAGCGCAAAATTGGCTGTCGTGTTTGGAGACCCCCTGATGTACCTAAACAGTGGAAACCCCCCAATTCTAGCTCCAACCCTAACCCCAACACACCCCTAACCCTAATCCCAACCTGATCCATAATCCTAATCACTAACCCTAACGATAATCCCAACCCTTACCCCAAAACAACCCTAATGTCAACCCTAAAGGCACCTTCACACATAACGATATTGTTGCTTTTTGTGACGTAGCAACGATATCGTTAATGAAATCGTTATGTGTGACAGCGACCAACGATCAGGCCCCTGCTGGGAGATCGTTGGTCGCTGAATAAAGTCCAGAACTTTATTTCGTCGCTGGACTCCTGCTGACATCGCTGGATCGGCGTGTGTGACACCGATCCAGCGATGTCTTCACTGGTAACCAGGGTAAACATCGGGTAACTAAGCGCAGGGCCGCGCTTAGTAACCCGATGTTTACCCTGGTTACCATCCTAAAAGTAAAAAAAAACAAACACTACATACTTACCTACCGCTGTCTGTCCCCGGCGCTGTGCTCTGCTCTCCTCCTGTACTGGCTGTGAGCGTCGGTCAGCCGGAAAGCAGAGCGGTGACGTCACCGCTCTGCTTTCCGGCCGCTGTGCTCACAGACAGTACAGGAGGAGAGCAGAGCACAGCGCTGGAGGACAGACGGCTGTAGGTAAGTATGTAGTGTTTGTTTGTTTTCTTACTTTTAGGATGGTAACCAGGGTAAACATCGGGTTACTAAGCGCGGCCCTGCACTTAGTTACCCGATGTTTACCCTGGTTACCAGCATCGTTGGTCGCTGGAGAGCTGTCTGTGTGACAGCTCTCCAGCGACCAAACAGCGACGCTGCAGCGATCCGGATCGTTGTCGGTATCGCTGCAGCGTCGCTTAATGTGAAGGGGCCTTAACCATAACCCTAATCAAAACCCTAAATCCAACACAACCCTAATCCTAATCTCAACCCTAACCTCAAACCTAACCCTAATCCCAATACACCCCTAATCACAACCCTAACCTTAACCCTAATCCCAAGCGTAACCCTAATGCCAACCCTAACCCTAATACCAACCCTAATCCAAACCCTAACCCTAATCCCAGCTCTAACCCTAACTTTAGCCCCAGCCCTAGCCCTAACTTTAGCCCCAACCCTAACCCTAGCCCTAAGGCTACTTTCACACTTGCGTCGTTTGGCATCCGTCGCAATCCGTCGTTTTGGACAAGAAACGGATCCTGCAAATGTGCCCGCAGGATGCGTTTTTTGCCCATAGACTTGTATTGCCGACGGATCGTGACGGATGGCCACACGTCGCGTCCGTCGTGCACTGGATCAGTTGTGTTTTGGCGGACCGTCGGCACAAAAAAAGTTCAATGAAACGTTTTTTTGTACGTCGCATCCGCCATTTCTGACCGCGCATGCGTGGCCGTAACTCCGCCCCCTCCTCCCCAGGACACAGATTGGGCAGCAGATGCGTTGAAAAACTACAGCTGCTGCCCACGTTGTGCACAATTTTCACAACGTGCGTCGGTATGTCGGGCCGACGCATTGCGACGGCCCCGTACCGACGTAAGTGTGAAAGAAGCCTAACCCTAAATTTAGCCCCAACCCTAACCCTAAATTTAGCCCCAACCCTAACCCTAAATTTAGCCCTAACCCTACCCCTAACCCTACCCTTACCCCTAACCCTACCCCTAACCCTAATTTTAGCCCCAACTGCTGTTCTCCTGCCGGCCGGCAGATGGAGACAGATGGCAGGCGCACTGCGCATGCGCCCGCCATTTTCTTCTGCCAGCGGCCAGGAGGAGCAGCAAGAGGATCCAGGGACACAGGTGAGTATTGTAGGGTCCCCGAATCCCCCTATTTCTCTGTCCTCTGATGTGCGATCACATCAGAGGACAGAGAATTACACTTTACTTTTTTTTTTTTTTTTTTGCGGTCGCCGGTAAACAGTTAATTACCGGCGATCGCAAAACAGGGGTCGGTAAAACCGACCCCGATCATGCTCTTTGGGGTCTCGGCTACCCCCGGCAGCCGAGACCCCAAAGATTCTCGCGGGGCCGGCCGGACCATTTTTAAGATGGCGGCGCCCACCGGGAGCCACGAGGAGCATTGGGGGAGCTAGGTGAGTATTGGGGGGCCACCTGGGACCCCTTTTCTCTGTCCTCCGATGTGCGATCACATCGGAGGACAGAGAAATTAAAAAGAGATCGCTTTTTTTTTTTTTTTTTTTGCGATCGCCGGTAAACGGTTAATTACCGGCGATCGCAAATGCGGGGTGGGTTAAAAAAAACCCCGAATCATGTTCTCTGGGGTCTCGGCTACCCCCGGCAGCCGAGACCCCGGAGAAAATCGGCCTCAGGGGGGCGCTATTCACTTTTTCCACAGCGCCATTAATTAACGGCGCTGTGGTTTAAGTACCCTTAGCGGCCGCCGTTAAAAGGCGTATCGGCGGTCGCTAAGGGGTTAAGGCTGCCGTCACACTAGCAGTATTTGGTCAGTATTTTACATCAGTATTTGTAAGCCAAAACCAGGAGTGGGTGATAAATACAGAAGTGGTGCATATGTTTCTATTATACTTTTCCTCTATTTGTTCCACTCCTGGTTTTGGCTTACAAATACTGATGTAAAATACTGACCAAATACTGCTAGTGTGATGGCAGCCTAAGGGAACAGTTTTGCAGAGTGGGGTAGGGGATATCCGCCTTGTTGTTCTTACATTAAGGGCTCGTGCTATGGTCACACTATCAGTATTTGGTCAGTATTTTATATCAGTATTTGTAGCCAAAACCAGGAGTGGAACAAACAGAGGGGAAAGCTATAATAGTAACACGTCACCACTTCTGCATTTATCACCCACTCCTGGTTTTGGCTACAAATACTGATGTAAAATACTGATGTAAAATACTGCTAGTGTGAATGTGGCCTAAAACTGGAGATTTCAGAGGAGCTTGGGTAAAAGAAGGCTGCTCACACTGCTGTCCACCCGCTTTTTGTTTTGAATATTGAGCAGCTGCTTTTACCTGGAGATAACTTGTACCATCTGTAAGTCATTGAAGTCAAGCCTCCTGCTGCACATGCTCACAGGCACCTGTCCCATTACATTCATCTCATTTTCATCGCAAGCGGGAATGAGCTCTTAGAATGTTAATCCGATTAATATTGGTGCGAATGCAATCCGATTCCTAATTACAATCACCGCATGCTCAGCATGCTGTGTTTTTTGTTTTGTTTTTGGTTTTTTTTTTTTTTTTCCTAACTTAACCAGGAAAGGCTATTAAATTGGGGATCCCCCCCAAAAAAATGATTTGGGGGTCCTCCCTATAATTAAAAACCAGCAACGGCTAGGAAGACAGCTGGGGCTGATATATTAATAGCCTAGGAAGGGGCCATGGCTATTGCCCCCACCCTCCCCCAGGCTAAAAACATAATCTCTCAGCCACATCAGAAAAGGTGCATCAATAACATGCGCCGTTTCTGGCACTTGGTCTCACACTTGCCACCGCACCAAGGCAAGTGGGAAGAGCGAGGCCAAGTGATAGTTGAGGGTGTTGATATCACCTTTGTATTTTCTGGTGATATCAAGCCCAGAGGTATGTAATGGAGAGACATCTATAAGATGCCCCCATTATTAACCCCATAATCATAAAGTATAAAAACACACACCCAGAAAAAAGTCCTTTTTAAGGCCGGGATCACACATGCGAGAAACACGTCCGTGTCTCACATGTGAAACCCAAGCTCTGGCGCTGTCACTCCAGAGTGGAGCGTGCGGCCGCATAGGAACACATGTAGCCGCACGCTCCGCTCTGGAGTGCCGGCGCCAGAGCTTGGGTTTCACATGCGAGACACGGACGTGTTTCTCGCATGTGTAATCCCGGCCTAATTGAAATAATGACGCTGACTCCTTTAAATCAATCTTAATTGAACTATACTTGCGTCATCGCCCATTCCAGGGACACCATTGTTCCGTGCAAGAGAATTAAAATAATAAACATAGGAGATAATAATCCATTTGTCCCACAACGGGGCTAGCTCTGCTACGTGTAGATGGCAGGCTGCATGGTTATATGATGCAACTATACAGCCTGCCATCCAGCAGAGACACTGAGCAGCATCTGCTACCGCTGCTCAGTGTCTCGCGGTGAACTCCTAGTACCCAACTGACGTCACCGCGAGCATGAGAAAGTTCTCAACCTTGCAGAGCCTTCAGAAAAGTCCTGCAGGTTTACAGGCAAAACAACTCACTTCACCTATCTGACCTCAGTACCAGCGCGTGAACATTTTTCTATTTTTAGCAGTTCTAGAAGTTTTATCTAGAAATTGAGAAAAGTGATCTAATGTATAAGCAGGGTTGGTTTACTTCTTATTTGGTTCAGGATCCATGCCGCCACGTTTGCACATATGTTGTATGAAGTACAATTGCGCAAAGAGGAAAGAACTTCACACTGCGCCTTTGTGTGTAAAGAAGAGTTTATATTGTATCTGACAAAAAAAAAATCAAAGTATAAAGTTATGTATTGGGAAAATGCACAAGCAGCCAATTGTTTTTTTCCATTTCTGATCTGTAGACTTTGTGCTTTATTTTAGAAGACTAGATAACTTCTATCCATAATGTACACAAGTGATCGAGAGGACTAGCGCTAGCAACAGGTAACCACTAAATTGTGCTACAGAATAGAAATACAGAAGAAAATGGTTGTCATGGCTACCATTAAAAGTAATGTATATCTTTGTAGAATAAAAGAGACGGTAGGGATTATCAGCCTATTATAGAGGAAGAACAAAGTCTTGGGTTACAAAGGAAGACTTGAGACACAGCAGATAGTTATTAGATGTCAGCACAGTTCACACATTAAGGTCTAAACAACCTTTTCAAGGAAGATCTATAATGATAACTTGATTAAAGCCGCAAATTTCAACTTCTTTTTAAAGTTGGATAAAGCAAAATTGTTATAAGAAGAAGCCAGAAGGTCCAAAATCCTGTACATGAATGTTCTATGGAATTACAATGCATGCCTTTCAATATCTACACGCTGCAATGGTTAAAGAATCCTTCACTCTGAATCTTGGGTAAAATCTATATTGAGTGAAGACAGATTTTCACATTACGGAGATAGATGACAGTTGGTGCCTTTGAAATTCTACGGAGACTGGTGGAGCTGCAGTGGCATGTAAAAGTTTGGGCAGCCCTGGGCAAAGTTACTGTTATTGTGAACAATTCAGCAAGTTAAAGATGAAATTATCTCTAAAAGGCCTAAAGTTAAAGATGACACCTTTCCTTTGTATTTTAGGCTAAAAAATATATATTTATAATTTTTTTACCCTTTACAAATTACAAAAGGAAAAATGGCCCAATGCAAAAGTTTGGGCACCCTTGGAGATTTGTGTGCACAGATAACTTTGACCAAGGTTTCAGACCAAATTTAGACTGTTAGGAAAGGCCAGGTGAACAAGTCATAACCCTAACAATAATGGTAATGCAAATTTCCCAGCTTTATAAAAACCCAGCCTCCTCTAACCTTGTGCCAAAAACAGCAGCCATGGGTTCTTCTAACCATCTGTCTAGCACTCTGAAAATGAAGATGGTTGAAGCCTCCAAAGCAGGAGATGGTTATAAGAAGATAGCAAAGGGTTTTCAAGTTGCCCTTATCTCAGTTCGAAATGTAATTTAAGAAAAGACAATTTAAGGTACCGTCACACTCAGCGACGCTGCAGCGATATAGACGAGTCGATCGCTGCAGCGTCGCTGTTTAGGTCGCTGTAGAGACGTCAAACACAGCAGCTCCAGAACGATGCAGGAGAGATCCAGTGACGTAACGGCGACTCACTTATTGTTGTAGCTGGTTGTTAGCTCCATGTAAAACATTGCAGGCATCGTTGCTTTTGCTGTCAAAAATAAACGATACACGCCGACCTGACGACCAAATAAAGTTCTGGACTTCTAGCTCCGACCAGCGATATCACAGCGGGATCCAGATCGCTGCTGCGTGTCAAACACAACGAGATCGCTATCCAGGACGCTGCAACGTCACAGATCGTTGTCATTCTCGTTTTAAAGTTGCTGAGTGTGAAGGTACCTTAACAGGAACAGTGGAGATCAAGATAAGGCCTGGAAGACCTTCAGAAAGATTTAGCACACTCTGGAGTTATGGTACATTGCTCTACTGTTCAGAGACACCTGCACAAATATGGCCTTCGTGGAAGAATCCTCAGAAGAAAACCTCTCCTGTGTCCTCACCATAAAATTAAGCCTCAGAAGCATGCAAAAGAACATCTAAACAAGCCTGAGGCATATTGGAATGAAGTACTGTGGACCGATGAGGTTAAAACATGAACTCATTGGCCACAATGATCAAAGTTATGTATGGAGTAAAAAGGGCGCACAGAACATCTCACCAACCATTAAGCATGGGGTTGGCTCTATCATGCTTTGGGTTGTGTTGCAGCCAATGGTATGGGAAAAATTTCATGGGTACAGGGAAGAATGGATTCAATTAAATTTCAACAAATTGTTGATGCTAGCATAAAACCATCTGTAAAAAAGCTGAAGTTGAAAATAGGATGGCTTGTACAAATGGATAATGAATCATGATCATTGTGAGGGAAATATAATCGTAAGGGAAACTATCATGTCAGTAAAATAACTAGTTAAGGCATCCACAGGACTGTCTCTATGCAAAGGACATAACCTCTGCCTACTCTTATTGCAGGAACTCAGAACAACAGGGGGGTCTCCTGGATGAATACTGAGAGGTGTCAAACATGACACTTCGGCTCCTGGCCCCTAAAGGCCCCTTCACATTAAGCGACGCTGCAGCGATACCGACAACGATCCGGATCGCTGCAGCATCGCTGTTTGGTTGCTGGAGAGCTGTCACACAGACAGTTCTCCAGCGACCAACGATCCCGAAGTCCCCGGGTAACCAGGGTAAACATCGGGTTACTAAGCGCAGGGCCGCGCTTAGTAACCCGATGTTTACCCTGGTTACCAGCGTAAAAGTAAAAAAAACCAAACAGCACATACTTACCTACCGCTGTCTGTCCCCGGCGCTCTGCTTCTCTGCACTCCTCCTGTACTGGCTGTGAGCACAGCGGCCGGAAAGCAGAGCAGTGACGTCACCGCTCTGCTTTCCGGCTGACCGACGCTCACAGCCAGTGCAGGAGGAGTGCAGAGAAGCACAGCGCCGGAGACAGACAGCGGTAGGTAAGTATGTAGTGTTTGGTTTTTTTTACATTTACGCTGGTAACCAGGGTAAACATCGGGTTACTAAGCGCGGCCCTGCACTTAGTTACCCGATGTTTACCCTGGTTACCAGTGAAGACATCGCTGGATCGGTGTCACACACGCCGATCCAGCGATGTCCACGGGAGATCCAGCGACGAAATAAAGTTCTGGACTTTGTTCAGCGACCAACGATCTTCCAGCAGGGGCCTGATCGTTGGTCGCTGTCACACATAACGATTTCCTTAACGATATCGTTGCTACGTCACAAAAAGCAATGATATCGTTAACGATATCGTTATGTGTGAAGGTACCTTTAGCTTCAATGGAGCAAGCAGATGGTCTGTAACTAGGCTAGAGAATTTTTGGTTTAGAGAGAATTAGGGGAGACACAGTATATTTGAAATGCGAGACCCTAAATTCGCCCATCCTCCAGTCACAGACCAGCACCTTTTAAATAGTCAAATTCAACATGTCCTGGAAATATGAGCCAAGACAAGGCATATAAAAAATGGGTGAGTCAATAAAAAGTTGTTCACATGTGAGGGTTGCCAATGCTGCTTGTGATCCATAATTCATTTTCTCCTTTCCTTAAGGAAGGAGAAGAACAATAGGTATTTGTTTCCCCCCCCACCCCCCTTTTCATTTTATAATGGTTTTGCATATTTGTGTCATTTAATTTTTATTTTTATATCTTTTATTGTAAGTAAAGATGAGCAGACCCCTGGATGTTGTTTGGATCTGGCGGGTTTGGCTGAACAGTTTAAAAAAAAAAAAAAGTTTGGGTTTGTGTGCCAGAAATTTCTCTCGATGAACTCTCTGCTGCACCATGAGGCTTTTTCTCACTGTGCTAGCGTGGATCTTTTGGATCTCGCAACAGCTCAGTCATCTGTGGTTTGGGAGAGAGGAGCAATATCAACGGCCTCTTACCAGCCTGAGAATAACAGCACCCAGCTGTCTGCTTTAGCAAGGCTGGTTGTCAAAAATGGGGGAGGACCCCATGATATTTTTTTTATTATTATTTCTTTAAATTAAAAAACAGCCTGGGGACCCCTCTATTCTTAATAACCAACTTTGATAATGCTGACAGCTGAGGGTTGCAGTCCCCAGATGTCAGTTTTGCCTGGCTGGTTATCAGAAATACAGGGCAACCCACACAGTTTTTTTTTTTTTTTTTTAAATTATTTAGAGCACAGGTGCCGGCTGATGAATACTCCCATCAGCCGTCACCTCTCACTGTTAATAGCGGTAGGAGGCATAGGCTGATGAGATCAGTAGTCTCATCAGCCGATGCCAGTGACCACAGGTAAACTTTTTTACTTCCGATCATAGCTGCGAGTTCACGTTGTCATTTGACAGTGTGGGAACCGCAACTCTCTGGAGGTTATGATTACATCGGGGAGTAAAAGCAGTGTCCCCGCTGTCATGCACATGACAGCATGACAAACACCAAGTGTTGAGGGGGCCGAACCCAAACAGTAACACGGACTTCCTGGTGAAGTCCGTATTCGGTGTCTGTGCCCAAACAGTAGGTGTTCGGTATGGACGCTGACAATTAAGCACTGTATGTTTTTATATTAAAGCTTAAAAATTTTTGATAAGTTTAATCCTTGTATGCACTAAAGAATCCATAGCCTTTCAGAGAGTGTGTGACCTTTTGATTGTCAGACAGTAACATATTTCTGGGACTCATCACCCCATGTGTGATGAGTGGTGGCAGCATGTTACGCAACAGTGGTGTGTGGACTGTGTCTTGGTGTGATTTATGTTCACTTTATAGCCTAGAACAGAAGTTGAGTGTTGGATTGAGTGAGAGGAGATAAATTAACCCTTGCAGGCACACCTCATGTCATGTCCTGAGAAGTGTGTATGTGACAATCCTAAACACACATCAAAATCCACAATAGACTACCTTTAAAAGACCAAAGCTGAAGTCTTTACAATGACCCTCATAGTCCCCTAATCTGCACATCATTGAAAATCTGTGGCTAGACCTCAAAATAGCAGAGTATGCAAGACAACTCAGGAATCTCACAGAACTGTAAGAATTTTCCAAGGAAGAATGGGTTAAAATTCATCAAACAAGAATTGAAAGACTGGCTACAAAAAGTGTTTACAAGCTGTGATACTTTCAAAAGGGGGTGCTACCAGGTAGTAACCATGCAGGGTGCCCAAACTTTTGCATCGACTCATTTTACTTTTTGTAATTTTTTAAGTGTAAACCATGAAAATATGTGTGTTTTGCCTAAAATATAAAGGAAATGTGTCGTCTTTAACTTTATACGTTTTAGAGATAATTTCATCTTCAACTTGCTAAACTTTTCACAATAACAGTAATTTTGACAAGGGCTGGCCGAACTTTTACATGCCATTGCATAGTCACACACACGTTTTGCTGCAAGTTGTCTTGAAATGACAGGTACAGTTCTCCATAGATCTTTATAATAATAATAATGATCTTTATTTTTATATATAAGCATTTTATATAATCTGCATTCACTGCAGCCAGATTTTATTCATGAATTGAGAATTTTGACACAGACAAAAATCATTCTGTATTTCACATGAATACTTTTGGCTCAAGTCCATCCTTAATAGTTGACAAGAATACTACTGCTATCATTCCTAGTGTAAAACAGGTTACTGGATGCAAGACGCCTACAAGGACGAGGCAGAAGTAACCAACTTAACTGGTTATTTTCCTTACACAGATATAAGGATGGTTAGTTTTGGTAGGAAGTAAACCGTGCGAATACAGAATATTTACAGTATACAATATTAGTAAAGATCATATTAACACTGTATAACATTTGCAACTGGAATGCTCTATATACTATCTAGAGTACTTAGTGGGTGCAACATTTACAGTAATAAGGATGTCACTAACTAAAATTGTCCCACTTAAGCTACAGGCGCTCTCAGGGGTCACCGGTATTTCCTGCCTCGCCGCAAGTCCTTCCAACAAAGTCAAGTAATGCTCTCTGGGTTTTCATCACACTGTCCGGCCCACGTCCCATCTGCTGCACCGCTCCGGACCGAACACTGTACCGTATGTCAGCTTTAGAAGTAACTGTTCACTCGCGCCTCCTGATCTCCTCAGTGAATGTCCACTTCCAGATTGGGGTCTGCACCTGGTCTTCGGTGCTTGACTTGTGACAGTTGTCTAATGGGCCAAGATGAATGAGGGCTGGGTCTTGGGTCTTGACATGCGTGGTCTGTTTCATGGATCTTGACCGGCATGGTCTAGTTCACGGATCTTGATCGACGTCATCTGGATGACACTCACTTGGCCACGGAGTCCATCCCAGCACACGTCCTGCTGGTTTCACTTATTGGCGCCAATCCTCTTCCCACTTTGTCGCTCCAACTTTTTTTATCTGGGAGCTGTGTCACTGATGTCACCTGACCCCATGCTCCTTTTAGACCCGTCGTTCCTAAAACACTTACCTCTTCTTTTAGTTCCGCATGGTTCCATTTGAGCAGTAGGTGGAAGTCTTTGGTCAAAAATGCTGAAAAACGCGGGGGAATCTCATCTTCCATGACACACCCTCTTACACTAGCATGATCCAGAATCTTATGTAAGAGCTTGTGTACACAACCGAATTTTCTGTCTGAGTGCTATTCATTAAAAAAAAATGGACCGCACCCGGGCCGATGTTATTCAATGAAGCAGTGCAGATGAAGACTGAAGCTGCATGTGAAAAAAATCGCAGCATACACGATTTTGCTCTGGAAATCGGATGATGATGGGTGTGAGAATAAAATCAGATGCTATACAGAGACACAGTGTGACATTCAGTTTTTATGGATACAGTGCAATTCTTCATCATAGGAAACTGCAAATGGTCCTGTAAATTATTCATAGCTGCCTATTAAAAAAAACGGATTGTATATGGATGACAAGTAAGAAAAAAAATCATCCCACGTTTCTGGATGCAACTCTGAAAGATTTTTTTTTTTTTATATTAATGTGTGAACCTGCCCTAACATAAAGCTATAATACGACCGTGTGAATAAAACTTGGTTCAATTGTGACCACTGATGTAAAAATGAACATGAGAAAAAATATATATTTTATTCCACACAATTTCTTTGAAGAGTAAGGTATTTTTTTTTCTTGTTTTGTGTGTAATACGAGTTAAATATGATTGGAAGACGTTTGTATAACCCGACTTTAAAGTATATCATGACTTTGGTTAAGGTAATAATTACATTCAGGAATTTTAAAAAGAGGAAAACAATCACCAATATTAATTTAAAATTAATATCCAATTTATTTAGACAGGAGAAATAGCTTCTCTAATTATGTGTACTCCCCGGTGTGTTTTCTGTTTAATTGCTTATGGAAATTTACAAACTTGAAGCAAAAAAACCAAAAAGATCTTGTGTATTATGTCATTGCTACCTATTAATCCAATGGAGTCTGTCACCTTGAGCAAACATGGATGTCTAGGTAGGGATTACCGAATATGCTCTAGAGCACTACTGCAGGACACCTGTTCACCGATCTCTTTAGAGCTGTACTTCTTAAGCCAGCCCTCAAGGAGCCTCAGATACAAGTGAATTTCGTAGTTTTTATTTTATGCGTTTCGGTATGAGTATGAAACGCGTAAAAACAAAATAAAATTATTATTCCATTTTGGAATGACTTCCTCTCTATGGCAACACGGTCTACTTTGAAACATCATTCTCCTTTTTCTACTAAAAGAATCCTGTAATCTATCTGGACGCATTTGTTCTAATACTGTAAACAATTTCATTCCCCACAATTAAAAAATTGTGGAGCATTATTTTTCTTAAAACTCTGTTGTACCATTCTTGTTATTTTTCCTACAAATATATGACTAAATTGACACCTAGGTATTATCAGTTTGGTTGGGTGTATCTACAGACCGAAACTGACCAATCAGTCAGAAGAGACTTGGCAGACTATGTGGTGAACACATCCCTTTGGGTCCCACAATACGTAGACTGATTCCGACCAGAGCCACATGCGCCTTGCATCACTGTTCTGCTCAGGCTGGCATAACTTGAGTCCGATGGGCCCCAGTGCAAAATTTGGACCAGCCCCCTGCCGCATGTTGGTCAGATGTATGAGTCCTTGTAGTGTTCTAAATCATACAAGTTGCACCTCCTCCCCTATTATGTAATAATGCCCCCATCTTGGGCTCCTTCCTGGAATAGATGTCCTCCATCCTGGTATATAATGTCCTCCATCCTGGTATATATGACCCTCATCCTGGCATATATACAGTATATCTATATATACTGTATAATTGCCTAAGGGGTACTTCCATCTGTTTCTAACTTCTGCCTGTCGCGGAAATCCCAGGTCGCTTATTGGTCACGGCCGGCTGGCCGTGACCAATCAGCGACAGGCACAGTCCGGCCGTGAATTGGCCCCTCCCTACTCCCCTCCAGTCAGTGCCCTCTCCATACTCCCTTCCAGTCAGCGGCCACTGTTATGACCTGGTGGTCAGGACAATAATGGACCTGGTGGTTAAGAGCACACGGAATGACCTGATAGTTACTGATAATAAAGGACGAGCTCTGGGACGTGGGAACTCTGCTGACCGCAATCCCTAATCCTATCAAACACACTAGAAATAGCCGTGGATTGCGCCTAACGCTCCCTATGCAACTCGGCACAGCCTAAGAAACTAGCTAGCCCTGAAGATAGAAAAATAAAGCCTACCTTGCCTCAGAGAAATTCCCCAAAGGAAAAGGCAGCCCCCCACATATAATGACTGTGAGTAAAGATGAAAATACAAACACAGAGATGAAATAGATTTAGCAAAGTGAGGCCAGACTTACTGAACAGACCGAGGATAGGAAAGGTTACTTTGCGGTCAGCACAAAAACCTACAAAAAGACCACGCAGAGGGCGCAAAAAAGACCCTCCGCACCGACTCACGGTGCGGAGGCGCTCCCTCTGCGTCCCAGAGCTTCCAGCAAGCAAAACAACAATAAAAATAGCAAGCTGGACAGAAAAATAACAAACCAAAGAAATACAAGCTGGAACTTAGCTTCTGATGGGAAGACAGGTCACAAGAACGATCCAGGAGTGAACTAGACCAATACTGGAACATTGACAGGTGGCATGGAGCAAAGATCTAAGTGGAGTTAAATAGAGCAGCCAGCTAACGAATTAACCTCGTCACCTGTGGAAGGAAACTCAGAAACACCCACCAGAGGAAGTCCATGGACAGAACCAGCCGAAGTACCATTCATGACCACAGGAGGGAGCCCGACAACAGAATTCACAACAGGCCACTTAGGGTTTTAGCAGTCCGTTACACGGAGTGCGTTACACCACCGCGGCATAACGTGGTGTAACGCAGTCCGTTAACGCTGCTATTAACCCTGTGTGACCAACTTTTTACGTGTTATTGCCGCAATGCATTCTTGGGACCGGAGCGTCGCCAGGAGCATCGCTAAACCCCTGGCTTGGATTCGGGGGCCGACAGAAGGTGAGTATATAACTATTTTTTATTTTAATTCTTTTTTTAACAGGGACATGGTGCCCACATTGCTATATACTACATGGGCTGTGTTATATACTGCGTGGCTGGGCAATATACTACGTGGCTGTGTTATATACTGCGTGGGCTGTGTTATATATACATGGGCTGTGTTATATACTGTGTGGGCTGTGCTATATACTACATGGGCTGTGCTATATACTACGTGTGGTGTGCTATATACTACGTGGGCTGTGCTATATATACATGGGCTGTGTTATATACTGCATGGGCTGTGCTATATACTACGTGGGCTGTGCTATATACTACATGTGGTATGCTATATACTACGTGGGCTGTGCTATATACTACTATACATATTCTAGAATACCCGATGCGTTAGAATCGGGCCACTATCTAGTGTATATATATATATATATATATATATATATATATATATACACACAGCTCTGGCAAAAGAGACTACTGCAAAATGTTCAGTTTGTCTGATTTTTCTCTTTATAGGTCTATTTTTCAGTAAAATGTAAATTGTTCTTTTATTCTATAAACTACTGACAACATGTCTCTGAATTTCCAAGCAATAAGTTTTGTATTTTTTTCTGACAAAGAAAAATGGTAAAAAAACAAAACAAAACAGTGCTTTCAGACCTCAAGTAATGCAAAGAAAACAAGTTCATAATCACTTAGAAACAATAATACTAATGTTTTAACTCGTGAAGAGTTCAGAAATCAATATTTTGTGGAATCACTATGATTTATAATCACAGCTTTCATGCGTCTTGGCATGCTTTCCACCAGTTTTTCAGACTGCTTCTGAGGCAAAAAGTTCTTCTTTGATGGCTTGTGACTATCCATTATCCTGTTGATTATATTCCAGAGGTTTTCAATGGGGTTCAGGTCTGGAGGTTGGGCTGCCCATGACAGGGTTTTGATGTGGTGGTCTCTTAATTTTTGCCAGAGCTATATATATATATCTATATAGACAGTTGAAACCAGAAGTTTACATACACTATATAAAAAGACACATCTGCATGTTTTTCTCAATATCTGACATGAAATCAAAATAAACCTTTCCCATTTAAGGTCAGTTAGGATTACCATAATTATTAATATTTGTCAAATACCAGAATAATGAGAGAGAGAGAGAGAATGTATTAAGGCATTTAGTTACTTACAAAAGTTTACATACACTAAGATTACTATGCCTTTAAACAATTCTGGACTGCTCATATGATGATGTCATGTGTTTGGAAGCTTTTTTTTTGTTGCAACAACTGAGTTAATTAGATACACACCTGTGGATGTATTTTAATGCACACCTGAAACACCTTTTTGTAGCATCATGGGAAAGTCTCAAGATATCAGGAAGAGAATTATGGACTTGCACAAGTCTGGCTAATCCTTGAGTACAATTTCAAGATACCTGAAGGTGCCTCGTTTATCTGTACAAACAATTATATGCAAGTGTAAGAAAGATGGGAATATCCGGCCATTATACTGCTCAGGAAGGCTAGGTTCACATTGCGTTAGTGGGTGTCCGCTAACGGAATCCGTTACATGGCGCAATTGTCACAATTAACGCTATGTAACGGATCCGTTAGCGCACCCATTGACTGCAATGTGCTAACGGATCGCTAACTTATGCCTTTTTTGGCATGCGTCAGCGATGTCCCGTTATTTTCGGATGGACCTCGAACGCTGCTTGCAGCGTTCAGGGTCCGTTCTTCACGCGCTAGCGGGATTGCCAAACGCAATCCCTTTTTGGACATTGCGTTAGCACATTCCGTTAGCGTATCCGCTAAAAGGATTGCACTAACACAATGTGAACCTAGCCGAAGTAGACGGGTTCTGTGTCCCAGAGAAGAACGTGCTTTGGTCTGACATGTGCATATCAACCCAAAGACGAAAGCAAAAGACCTTGTGAAGATGATGGCGGAAGCTGGTAAGATTGTGTCAATATCCACAGTGAAACGAGTACTGTATCAACATGGGCTGAAAGGCCACTCTGCCAGGAAGAAGCCATTACTCAAAAAAACAAACATGAAAAGGCCAGATTAATGTTTGCAATTGCACCCAGGAGTAAAGACCTTAAATTTTGGTGACATTTCCTGTGGTCTGATGAAACTAAAATTGAACTTTTTGAGCTTAATGACCATTGTTACCTTTGGAGGAAAAAGGGAGACTCTTGGAATCCAGCAAACACCATCCCAACTGTGAAACATGGGGGTGGCCACATCATGTTGTGGTGTTGTTTTGCTGCACTAGAGACTGGTGCACTTCACAAAATAGATAGCACCATGAGAAAAGAAGATTATGTGGCAAATACTGAAGCAACATCTCAATACATCAGCCAGGAAGTTAAAGCTTTGGCAGAAATGGGTCTTCCAAATGGACAATGATCCAAAGCATACTGCCATAATGGTAACAAAGTGGCTTAAAGATAACAAAGTGAATGTTTAGGAGTGGCCATCACAAAGACCTGATCTCAATTCAATTGAAAATTTATGGGCAAATCTGAAAAGGCCGGTGCGAGCAAGGCGACCTACACACCTGGATCAGATACACCAGTTTTGTCACGAGGAATGGACCCAAATTCTGACCAACTATTGTGAGAAGGTTGTGGATGGATAGCCCCAATGTTTGACCCAAGTCTTTCAGTTTAAGGGCAATGGTACCAAATACTAATGAAATGAATGTCTTTGCAGTAAGTAATAAAATTGCCTTAAAACATTCTGTCTCTCATTATTCTGGAATTTGACAAATATTAATAATTATGGTAATCCTAATTGACCTAAAATGGGAAAGGTTTATTCAGATTCCATGTCAGATAATGAAAAAAACATGCATACAGGTGCTTCTCACAAAATTAGAATATCAACAAAAAGTTAATTTACTTCAGTTCTTCAATACAAAAAGTGAAACTCATATATTATATAGAGTAATTACTAACAGAGTGATCTATTTGAAGTGTTTATTTCTGTTAATGTTGATGATTATGACTTACAGCCAATGAAGACCCAAAAGTCATTATCTCAGTAAATTACAATACTTTATAACACCAGCTTGAAAAATTATTTTAAAATCCGAAATGTTGGCCTACTGTATGCTCAGTAAATGCACTCAATACTTGGTCGGGGCTCCTTTTTTATCAATTACTGCATCAATGCGGCGTGGCATGGAGGCGTTCAACCTGTGGCACTGCTGAGGTGTTATGGAAGCCCAGGTTGCTTTGATAGCAGTCTTCAGCTCATCTGCATTGTATGTGTCTTTTTATAGAGTGTATGTAAACTTCTGATTTCAACTGTATGTCCGCCATCCTAGCATATATAGTGGTGTGAAAAAAGTGTTAGCCCCCTTCCTGACTTCTTATTCTTTTGCTTGTTTGTCACACTTAAATATTTCAGACCATGAAACGAATTTAAGCCCTTAATAACCGAATCTTTTTTTGGTTTTGCGTTTTTATTTTTTGCTGCCCTCCTTCCCAGAGCCATAATTTGTTTATTTTTCTGTCAATATGGCCATGTGAGGGTTTATTTTTGGCGGGACGAGTTGTACTTTTGAACGACACCATTGGTTTTACCATATTGTGTACTAGAAAACGAGGAAAACACTTGTTTTTTGTTTGGCTTTTTTGATAGGTTCACTAAATGCTAAAACTGACCTGCCATTATGATTCTCCAGGTCATTTTGAGTTCATAGACACCAAACATGTCTGGGTTATTTTTTTATTTAAGTGGTGAAATAAAAAATTCCAAACTTTGTTAAAAAAAGAAAATTGGGTAATTTTCCGATACCCGTAGTGTCTCCATTTTTCATGATCTCTGGTTGGGTGAGGGCTTATTTTTTGTGTGCCCAGCTGACGTTTTTAATACCATTTTGGTGCAGATATTTACTTTTGATCGCCCGTTATTGCATTTTAATGCAATGTCGCGGCAACAAAAAAAACATAATTCTGGCGTTTTGAATTTTTTTCTCGCTATGCTGATTAGCGATCAGGTTAATCCATTTTTCCTGATAGATCGGCGAATCTGAACATGGTGATACCAAATATGTGTGTGTTTGATTTTTTTATTGTCTTATTTTGAAAGCGGGGCGAAAGGGGGTGATTTGAAGTTTTATTTTTTTTATTTTTAAATATTTTTTACTTTTGCTGTGCTTCAATAGCCTCCATTGGAGGCTAGAAATTGGCATAGCCTGATCGGCTCTGCTACATAGGGGTGATGCTCAGATCGCTCCTATGTAGCAAAATTACTGCATTGCTATGAGCGCCGACCACAGGGTGGCGCTCACAGCAATCTGGCATGAACAGCCATAGAGGTCTGCAGGAGACCTCTGGTTGTTATGCCGATGCACCAGTGACCCCCGATCATGTGACGGGGGTCACTGGTGCGTGCATTTCCAGCTGGATGGCCGGAAGCACTTGTTAAATGTCGCTGTCAGAGTTTGATAGTGGCGTTTAACTAGTTAATAGGCGCAGGCAGATCGCGATTCCACCTGCGCCCATTGCGAGCACATGTCAGCTGTTGAAAACAGCTGACATGTCCCGGCTTTGATGCGGGCTCACTGCCTGAGCCCTCATCAAAGCGGGGGTTCTGCCATCGGATGTACTATTCCATCCGATGGCAGTAAGGGGTTAAATATTAGTAGTGTTGAGCCACCCCCCTAGTGTTCGAGTTCAGTTCGGTTCGTCGAATTGGGGCATGTTCGACGAACGTCCGACGAACACCGTCGAACCCCATTGAAACCAATGGCAGGCAAACACAAACACATACAAACACATACAAACACATAGAAAACACCTTAAAGGTGTCCAAAAGCTGACAAACTGCTCAGAAGACACAACAAACACATGGAAAAGTCACAACTACATATAGTCATGCGAAAAGAAAAGTCAGGTGGGTCAAGAAGTTGGGAAGGGGCACCCTAATGGCCAAAACAGACATTGAGGGGGCGTTCCGGTTACTACCTGTGCCTCCGAATAGTGTCCTCCCATTGGGCTGCTTCTGTGAAGGAGCATACTACATATATCACTGTTTGCCCATGGGGTGCTTCATATCGTGCTCGCTATATGAGGCGTTTGGTTGCTTCCTCGAATGGGTCGTCATGGACGTTTCTAAGGGGGAACATATTATCCATTACCTCGACGACTTCTTATGCCTGGGCCCAAAAGATTCGCCACAGTGTGAATACACGTGGTAGTCCACCTGTGAGAAGGAGAGAGCTGGAGGGAGATCGAACACCCCAGAGCCAAGGGGTTAAATTGAGTAAGGAAAAAGGCGGTGTAGCTTGCTTCATGGGTGGGGTACTCTGCTGAGTAGCACAAAATGCTACTAGGCCCAAAAGGATTTCCTGGGCTAGATGCAGATAAAAAATAGTACTTAGGTAAACAGGCGGTTTTGCTTGCTTCATGGGTGGGGTACTCTGCTGAGTAGCAGAAAAATGCTACGAGGCCCAAAAGGATTTCCTGGGCTAGATGCAGTTAACAATTAGTACTTAGGTAAACAGGCGGTGTAGCTTGCTTCATGAGTGGGGTACTCTGCTGAGTAGCACAAAATTCTACTAGGCCCAAAAGGATTTCCTCGGCTAGATGCAGTTAAAAATAGTACTTAGGTAAACAGGCGGTTTTGCTTACTTCATGGGTGGGGTACTCTGCTGAGTAGCACAAAATGCTACTAGGCCCAAAAGGATTTCCTGGGCTAGATACAGTTAAAAATTATTACTTAGATAAGCTGGCGGTGTAGCTTGCTTCATAGGTGGGGTACTCTGCTGAGAAGCACAGAATTCTACTAGGCCCAAAAGGATTTCCTGGGCTAGATGCAGTTAAAAAATAGTACTTAGGTAAACAGGCGGTTTTGCTTACTTCATGGGTGGGGTACTCTGCTGAGTAGCACAAAATGCTACTAGGCCCAAAAGGATTTCCTAGGCTAGATGCAGTTAAAAATTATTACTTTGATAAACTGGCTGTGTAGCTTGCTTCATGGGTGGGGTACTCTGCTGAGAAGCACAGAATTATACTAGGCCCAAAAGGATTTCCTGGGCTAGATGCAGTTAAAAAATAGTACTTAGGTAAACAGGCGGTTTTGCTTGCTTCATGGGTGGGGTACTCTGCTGAGTAGCACCAAATTCTACTAGGCGCAAAAGGATTTCCTGGGCTAGATGCAGTTAAAAAATAGTACTTAGGTAAACAGTCGGTGTAGCTTGCTTCATGGGTGGGGTACTCTGCTGAGTAGCAGAAATTGCTACTAGGCCCAAAGGATTGCCTGGGCTAGATGCAGTTAAAAATTAGTAATTAGATAACATGCGGTGTAGCTTGCTTCATGGGTGGGCTACTCTGCTGACTAGCAGACACTGAAGCTTTGGAGCAGACCTCTGAATCCCAGGCCATAGTATGAGTAAACAACTCTGCAGATGACCCCAACCGCTTGGAATTGACGATGGCAACGTCATGTAAAACAGCAAGGGGACTCCAAAAAGAGTCTCCATTTTTTCCAAAAATTCGGCCACAGACACCACTTAAGTGGCATCAATTTTGCCAGAGTTTATTAAAATGGTTCGTGAGATGATTTTCAAAAATCATCAAGCTTTTAGTCTCCCCAGGATGACACAGGGGTAGAAAAGTCCTTGCGGATTCAGGATTTGTTCATCTTGATGAACGTTAGTCTGTCTACATTGTCACTGGACAGCTGCGTGCGCTTATCTGTCAACATACCACCAGCAGTGCTGAACACACGTTCAGAGAGAACACTGGCTGCAGAGCACGACAAGATCACCAAGGCGTGAATGGCGAGCGCAGGCCATTTTTCAAGATTGGAAGCCCAAAATGAGCAAGGGTCCAGTTCCACAGTCATGGCATCGATGTTAACTTGGAGATACTCCTGTACCATCCTCACTAGGCGTTGGCTGTGCATCAGACTTCTTGTCTCCTGTGGCCTTGCAAAGGATGGTCTAAAAAAATCTTGAAACTATTGGAAAAAATTGCTGTTACCACCAGATACGATGTTACTGTTACGGTTTGAGTGATGACTTGATAGTCCCACGGTTGGCAAGTTGGAACTCCGAGATTCACGACATGCACCACTGGTGTTTTGTGGAAAAGCAGATGTAAGATTCTGTAACAGTCTCTGCTGATACTTCTGCATGCGTGAATCCCTTTCTATGGCAGGAATTATTTCGGCAAATTTTCTTTTGTACCGGGGATCTAAGAGTGTGGCAACCCAGTAGTCAGCATTACTTCGGATTCTGACAATCCGAGGGTCATGTTGCAGGTAGTGCAGCAAGAAGGCACTCATGTGTCTTGCGCATCCAGGAGGACCAAGTCCTTGTTGTCTTGGTGGTGGCGCGGTGAGAATCATGCCTCCTTCCTCTGCTCTCTTCCCCCAACCTCGCACAACAGAAATTTGATCAAGGTCTCTCTCATCTGATGAGTCTTCCATGCCCAGCGCCACTTCGTCCTCCACTTCTTCCTCGCCTCCTGCACCTTCCTCAACAGTTTAGCTGCTACCATGCGCCCTCGGTAATCCCTCTCCCCCAGCCTCCAATGCCAGCCACCTTGGTGCTGCCGACCGTCTGGACCTTGCAGATATTATCCCTTCCACATACGACTCCTCCTGTTCCTTCTCCTCCTCCTCTTGTTCCACCACCTGACTCCGAATACTGTTTAAGGTGTGCTCCAGCATGTAAATCACCGGAATAGTCATGCAGATAATGGCATCGTCAGCACTAAACATCTTTGTCGCTATTTCAAAACTGTTCAGAAGGGTGCATAGGTCCCTGATCTGAGACCACTCCTGCAGTGTGATTTGCCCCACCTCTGGATCTCGTTGGCCCAGGCTATACGTCATAACATATTGCTCCAGGGCTGGTCGGTGCTGCCACAGTCGCTGCAACATGTGCAGAGTTGAATTCCACCGTGTGGGCACATCGCATTTCAGCAAGTGAACTGGCGGGCCCAACGACTTCTGTAGAGATGTAAGTCGTTGAGCTGCGGGATGCGAACGGCGGAAGTGAGCACACAGTGACCGTGCCCTCTGCAGAAGCCCATCTAGTCCGGGATAGTTGGATAAAAATTGCTGGACAACCAGGTTCAAAACGTGAGCCATGCAAGGCACGTGTGTGACATTGCCCCGGCACGCAGGTTTGCAGCCTTGTCGCACATGGTCTTCCCTGGCTGCAGGTTGAGTGGAGACAACCATTGATGGAACTCGGTCTCCAGAGCTGACCACAACTCCTCAGCTGTGTGACTCACATTTCCCAGCCGTTTCAATGTAAACACCGCCTGATGCCGTTGAGCCCTGGTGACAGCATAGTAAGGAGGTGTGCAGGATTCCTTCTGCGCAGTTAGAACACGGGTGGCATTACCAGACAGGCTTTGGGTGGAGGACCGAGAGGAGATTGAGGAGGCAGAAGCAGTGGAGGAACTTCTAGATACAGAGGATAGACAAACAACTCGTGGGGACGGCAAGACTTGGACAGCAGCCCCTTCTCCTGTTGTCACCATAGTTACCCAGTGCCCAGTCACCAACATGTAATGTCCCTGTCCATGTCTACTCATCCAAGTGTCTGTGGTGAAATGCACCTTGTCACACACAGAGTTTCTCAAGGAAGTGGTGATGTGTGCGACATGCTGGTGTAGCACAGGCACAGCTTTCTTTGAGAAGTAGTGGCAACTGGGCTTCTGGTACTGGGGCACTGCTACAGACATAAGGTCTCGAAAATCCTGTGTGTCCACCAGGCGGAAAGGCAGCATTTCTGTAGCCAACAGCTTGCAGATGGTGAAATTCAACCTCTTAGTTTTGTCATGGCTAGGAGGAAATGGTCTTTTACTTGTCCACATCTGAGGGCTGGCTGCCGTGCTTAGACGGGGTTGAGTAGGGTGTCCCCGGCAAACTGCTGGTCTGTGAGGAAGGTGCGGACGGAGATGTTATGTTGCCTTGACCAAAATGTGGTCTCGATGTCAGAGAGCGCTCAACACCAGCAGGTGTTTCCACTTGCAAATGTCCTGACGATCTGCCAATCGCACTGGCTGTTGCAGGTAAAGAGGTGGAAGGTCTGCTTCCAAAATCATGTGCGACTGCTGTCCCCACAGTTACAGAGGATGAAGAGGACGCGGATGCACTTGATGGGGCAGACGATGGTTGACCCGGCCCACTAGGCCGCATTGTAGCACAGTGAGCTTCCCACTGCAACTTATGCCTCATATCCATGTGACGGTCCATGCATGAAGTACTCAAACTAGTTATTTTTTGGCCTCTACTGAAATTTTGGTGACAAATCTTACAGACATGAGTTGGGTCATCCTTTGCGATCTCAAAAAATGCCCAGGCTATGCAAGGCTTAGAGCCCGTGCGACCTGAAGAGCCACCATGACTTCTGCTCAGAGGCACAGTTGGGGTTGAGGATGCAGTTGTTGACGTGCTTCCAGTACTCCGTCTCTGTCCAGGAAGGCGCAACCTAACCTCGTCGTCAGACTCATCACTAGCATCCTCCTCCACCTCCTCTGCTGACCTCATGGACTAGCGGACTGGGGGTTCACAGGAAGTGGGGTTTCCAACCTAATCATCCTGTGTGTTCTCACACCCGTCGTCTTCAGAGCCAACCTCTTCCTGCCATGACCGAAAAGTCACGTTTTCCAATCAGGTATCTCAGTCTCATCATCATCTTCCTCATTGTCTCCACCAACAGGAGTTACAGTTTGGGAATGAGGGTCTACATTATGCTCAGAACCTTCTTCATCTGGGCCTGGATACAACTCAGAAAGATTCTGGGCATCAGTGCAGATCATTTCCTCGTCTGAATTCACAGAAGCTCTGGAGCAGACCTCTGACTCCCAGGCTATAGTATGAGTAAACAGCTCTGCAGACTCAACCATCTGTGTTACCCCATGCTCAGATGGGCAGCTGGAGACTTGGGAGCTGTGAGGAAACAAGTGCGATTGGGGTGACACCTCTGAGGACAGGAGTAGTAGTGATGTTGAAGTTGAGGTGGAGGAGAGCCCACTTGAACGAGCACTTGATATCCGTTCAAGCACTTGCTGTTTTTGTGCCTCATCAGGAATTTGTAGCGATGCTCGTAGCGATGGTCGTAAGAAAAGGATCATATCAGATGGTCCATGAAAGGAAGTAGACATTTTTCTTTGGCTGGAAGATAGTCTTTCTTCTGCAGATGTTACTGTTGCTTTACCACCTACCCCGCGGACACAACTTTTTTTCCCTTTCAGACACGCCTATTCCCCTTTCCACCAGCAGCAGGCCTTTTTCCACAAATTTTGGTGCTTAACTAATTGGCAACTCTGTATCTGTAGTTGCAGTAAACATTTAGATAGACAGGCGGTGTAGTTACTTTCACAGGCGGGCTACTTCTCTGACGTGCAGACACTGCTCCTAGGCCCAAAACTATTTACTGGGTTAGATGCAGTAAAAATTTAGATACACAGGCGGTGTAGTTAGCTTCACAGGCGGGCTACTCCGCTGTCGTGCAGACACTGCTTCTAAGCCCAAAACTATTTTCTGGGTTAGATGCAGTAAAAATTTAGATGCACAGGCGGTGTAGCTAGCTTAACAGGCGGGCTACTCAGATGACTACCAGACAATGCTACTAGCCTAAAAGGATTGGCTGAGCTAGATTACACCAAATGCTATGAAAAACACTTGCACAGCACTGGCACAGACCTGCCTGGCAAAAAGTGCTATGAACTGCTGTAACCTACCCTGAAAAGGGCTGATATTCCAACTAGTCCCGTCTCCCTAACCCTATCTCTCAGAAAATTTGGTCGCAAAAAAAGACTCTTTGACTGTATAGCGCCCACAGTAGCAGCGGTGCCGTCTAACACTAAGCTGTAGCAGTGAGGAAATGGTGGCGACGGGGAAAATGGCTGGTTCTTATAGGGCAAGGACATGTGACCTACACAGCCAATGACACATGCCCTTGCTTGTGTGCATCACATGCATATTGCTGTGTGTGTGTGTGCACTGCTGATAGGCTGAGAGACTGCAGCGCCCCACTGTAAATGTGGGGAAAAAAATGGAGATCGACGTTATTTCAGCACAGATCTATACCCCCCCCCCTGCCCACTATACACTGAAACATTTTTTTAACAATGATAAACAGTTTTAATGTGCAAATGAAGTTAATGTGCAAATGAAGTTAGATCGACAGTGAACGAGCAAATTGTTCGAGTTCGACGATCGACTCTAACACCGCCCAAAGCAGCTCGAATTTGAAATTGGCGAACAGTTTGACTCAAACATCTCTAAATATTAGTCAAAGATAATCCAAGTAAACACAAAATGCAGTTTTTAAATGAAATTTTTTTTATTATTGAGGGAAACAGAAATCCAAACCTACAGGGCCATGTGTGAAAAAGTGATTGCCCCCTAAACCTACTAACTGGTTGGGCACCCTTAGCAGCAAAAACTGCAATCAAGTGTTTGCATTAACTGGCAATGAGTCCTTTACAATACTCTGGAGAAATTTTGGCAGACTCATCTTTGCAGATTGTAATTCAGCCCCATTGGAGTGTTTCCGAGCATGAACCGCCTTTTTAAGGCCACATCATCTCAATTGGATTAAGGTAAAGACTTTGACTAGGCCACTCTAAAGTCTTACTTTTGTTTTTCTGAAGCCATTCAGAGGTGGACTTGCTGGTGTGTTCTGGATCATGGTCCTGCTGCATAACTTAAGTGCGCTTCAGTTTGAGGTCACGAACAGATGGCCAGACATTCTCCTTCATTTACCACGGCAAGTCTTC
Source organism: Ranitomeya imitator (assembly GCF_032444005.1). NCBI lineage: Eukaryota > Metazoa > Chordata > Amphibia > Anura > Dendrobatidae > Ranitomeya > Ranitomeya imitator. Next base: position 481,904,616 of record NC_091287.1, read on the forward strand.
CAAGTCCTGAGGAATCAAAACAGCCCCAGACCATCACACTACCACCACATTTTACTGTTATGGTATGATATTCTTTTTCTGAAATGCTGCGTTACTTCTACACCAGATGTAATGGGACATACACCTTCCAAAAAGTTCAACTTCTGTCTTGTCAGTCCCATGAGTATTCTCCAAAAAATCTTGGGGATCATCAAGATATTTTCTGGCAAAACGGAGATGAGCCTTTTATGTTCTTATTGCTCAGCAGTGGTTTTCATCTTGGAACTCTGCCACGCAAGCCATTTTTGCAGTTTCTTACGGTCAAGTCGTGAACACTGACCATAACTGAGGCAAGTGAGGCCTGCAGTTCTCAGGTCGAAGCCACCACGTTCAAACGCGCGTCGAGGTCCTTCTGTTCTGATGGCACGTCTGCACTTCCCTGCAATATGTCCCAAGGTAACAGTTTATAACCATGATTAACGGGGATTGATATCTAGTTGCCCTGGGTTGCACAATATGCTCCTCATCTTGTGATTAGCATTTACCTACAGGCTATTTAGCCTAGCTACTTTTTTTTTTTATATAGTATTATCTGTGTACTAAGCTGATCATTCCTTATGTGATCATTGAGCATATGGCAGTGCGGTGCTGCAGTAGGATTTTTTGTGTTTCTTACTAGTGTAATTGTTACCATCTTTTACCATCTTTGCACACTGGTTGTTCTTAACTGCTGTCGCCTATTCATCTAATTTTGTCCATATATATATTTAATGTTTGAATAAAATTTGTATTGGTGATTTACCTCTATTTTTGGCATTTTTTTTGTGCACAATCACATTGTGAACAATTATACATACTTTTTCAATATTATTCATTTATCCATAGCCTGGTTTTGCTTTGTAGGTTTATATGTTTTGTCATAGAGGTATGTTCTCTGTTGGCCAAGAGGACGCTTGTTTATAGGTTTATTAGTTCTCTGGATGATGTTGTGGGGTCTTTTGTGACCTCTTGGATGAGTCACGGCTGCCACTCCTGGGAAGGTTCACCACTGTTCCATGTTTTGCCATTTGTGGAGAATGGCTCTCACTGTGGTTCGCTGGAGTCTCAAAGCTTGAGAAATGGCTTTAGAACCTTTTCCAGACTGATAGATCTCAATTACTTTGTTTCTTATTTGTTTCAGAATTTCTTTGGATCGAGGCCTAATGTCTAGCGTTTGTGGATCTTTTGGTCTACTCCACTTTGTTACCCAGGTCCTATTTAAGTTATTTCTTGATTAAGGATAGGTGTGGCAGTAATCAGGCCTGGGTGTGGCTAGGGAAATTTAACTCAACTTCCCAAAGATAATACCATAAACCATAGTTAATACATGTTTTAAACCACTTTTTCATACAGGGCCCTGTAGGTTTGGATTTCTGTTTTCCTTAATAATAATGACCTTCATTTAAAAACTGCATTTTGTGTTTACTTGTGCTTTCTTTATCTAATATTTACATTTGTTTGGTGATCTGACAAACATGCAAAAGAATAGGAAATCAGGAAGGGGGAAATGTTGTGAATTCTGTGGCAGAGCTCCCTCCTGTGGTCACAAGTGGTACTTCGGCTGATTCTCTCTGTGAGCTTCTGTTGGTGGAGGGAAGTGGTACTGCGGCTTCTGAGTTTCCTCCCTCAGGTGATCTGGTGAGGTCGTTAGGTGCTTCTCTACTTAACTCCACCTAATGCTTTGATCCTGGCTTCCTGTCAATGTTCCAGTGTTGGACTTGCTTTTCCCTGGATCATTCCTGTGGCCTGCTGCTCTGCATAGCTAAGTTCTTCTTTGCTATTTGTTTGCTATTTTTTCTGTCCAGCTTGTCTAATTTTTTGCTGGAAGCTCTGGGACGCAAAGGATGTACCTCCGTGCCGTTAGTTCGGTACGAAGGGTCTTTTTGCCCCCTTTGCGTGGTTTTCTTTAGGGTTTTGTGTAGACCGCAAAGTTACCTTTTCTGTCCTCGCTCTGTTAAGAAAGTCGGGCCTCACTTTGCTGAATCTATTTCATCTCTACGTTTGTCTTTTCATCTTAACTCACAGTCATTATATGTGGGGGGCTGCCTTTTCCTTTGGGGTGTTTCTCTGAGGCAAGGTAGGCTTATTTTCTATCTTCAGGCTAGTTAGTTTCTCAGGCTGTGCCGAGTTGCATAGGCAGAGTTAGGCGCAATCCACGGCTGCCTCTAGTGTTGTTTGGAGAGGATTAGGGATTGCGGTCTGCAGAGTTCCCACGTCTCAGAGCTCGTTCTATGATTTTGGGTTATTGTCAGATCACTGTATGTGCTCTGACCGCTATGTCCATTGTGGTACTGAATTGCCTTTCATAACAGGGAAAATACTTTTTCACATCACTGTATGTCCTTTACTGTGGAGCTATGTCCCTAATCCTGGTATGATATATCCCCCAGTCTGGTATATACAGTGGGGCAAAAAAGTATTTAGTCAGTCAGCAATAGTGCAAGTTCCACCACTTAAAAAGATGAGAGGCGTCTGTAATTTACATCATAGGTAGACCTCAACTATGGGAGACAAACTGAGAAAAAAAAATCCAGAAAATCACATTGTCTGTTTTTTTAACAATTTATTTGCATATTATGGTGGAAAATAAGTATTTGGTCAGAAACAAACAATCAAGATTTCTGGCTCTCACAGACCTGTAACTTCTTCTTTAAGAGTCTCCTCTTTCCTCCACTCATTACCTGTAGTAATGGCACCTGTTTAAACTTGTTATCAGTATAAAAAGACACCTGTGCACACCCTCAAACAGTCTGACTCCAAACTCCACTATGGTGAAGACCAAAGAGCTGTCAAAGGACACCAGAAACAAAATTGTAGCCCTGCACCAGGCTGGGAAGACTGAATCTGCAATAGCCAACCAGCTTGGAGTGAAGAAATCAACAGTGGGAGCAATAATTAGAAAATGGAAGACATACAAGACCACTGATAATCTCCCTCGATCTGGGGCTCCACGCAAAATCCCACCCCGTGGGGTCAGAATGATCACAAGAACGGTGAGCAAAAATCCCAGAACCATGCGGGGGGACCTAGTGAATGAACTGCAGAGAGCTGGGACCAATGTAACAAGGCCTACCATAAGTAACACACTACGCCACCATGGACTCAGATCCTGCAGTGCCAGACGTGTCCCACTGCTTAAACCAGTACATGTCCGAGCCCGTCTGAAGTTTGCTAAAGAGCATTTGGATGATCCAGAGGAGTTTTGGGAGAATGTCCTATGGTCTGATGAAACCAAACTGGAACTGTTTGGTAGAAACACAACTTGTCGTGTTTGGAGGAAAAAGAATACTGAGTTGCATCCATCAAACACCATACCTACTGTAAAGCATGGTGGTGGAAACATCATGCTTTGGGGCTGTTTCTCTGCAAAGGGGCCAGGACGACTGATCCAGGTACATGAAAGAATGAATGGGGCCATGTATCGTGAGATTTTGAGTGCAAACTTCCTTCCATCAGCAAGGGCATTGAAGATGAAACGTGGCTGGGTCTTTCAACATGACAATGATCCAAAGCACACCGCAAGGGCAACGAAGGAGTGGCTTCGTAAGAAGCATTTCAAGGTCCTGGAGTGGCCTAGCCAGTCTCCAGATCTCAACCCTATAGAAAACCTTTGGAGGGAGTTGAAAGTCCGTGTTGCCAAGCGAAAAGCCAAAAACATCACTGCTCTAGAGGAGATCTGCATGGAGGAATGGGCCAACATACCAACAACAGTGTGTGGCAACCTTGTGAAGACTTACAGAAAACGTTTGACCTCTGTCATTGCCAACAAAGGATATATTACAAAGTATTGAGATGAAATTTTGTTTCTGACCAAATACTTATTTTCCACCATAATATGCAAATAAATTGTTAAAAAAACAGACAATGTGATTTTCTGGATTATTTTTTCTCAGTTTGTCTCCCATAGTTGAGGTCTACCTATGATGTAAATTACAGACGCCTCTCATCTTTTTAAGTGGTGGAACTTGCACTATTGCTGACTGACTAAATACTTTTTTGCCCCACTGTATGTCCCTTATCCTGGTATGTATATATCCCAAATCCTGGTATATATGTCCATTATCCTGGTATATATATCCCCCACCCTGGTATATATGTCCTCCGTTCTGCCGCTGTTCTTTAATGCATAGAAAGAATAGAAATGATTCTACTCACCTTCCCGCTGCATGGCGTCTTCTTAAGTTGGCAGCTGACTTCAGCTTGAAAGCGACGGGAGCACCTTATGCCACTGCCATGCACCCCCAGTCACGCCGACATCAGTTGCTGGCCTCTGATTGTCTAGCAGTGTGTATTGCAATGCTGTGCCACAATACACTTCAGCTGAATGCGTGTCTGAGGACGCACATCCAGGTGAAGTTTGCCCTGGTGTTGGCAGTCCCATCGCCTGCACGAGCCCGGTCGCGACCTCTGTAACTGTGATCGTTGTTTCCCACTGGCTGTACAGATATATTTACAATGCTCCAGAATGACCAAAACTTTGGTGTTAATCCTGCATCTATAACAATTGAAATTTATTTGTTTATTGCTTTGAATCTATTGAAGGCAACCTATTTTGTAGAGAATGCATGTAGAAAAGCCGTGGAGACACCATCACGTGTTTCTCAACGCAAGCAATAAATAGCCAGGTCTTTCACCGGGAAGGAACAACCACGGGAAGGGCAGCATCCAAAAAGGAAAACCACCTATGCCACCTATGTTTATAGTCCTTTTACTAGGCACTGCTCTTAATAGCCAGTATCCTACTCCACACTGATGAGGGTCAAATACCCCGAAACAGCTGTCTGTGGATGGATACCATGTTTTGGCATAGGTGGTTTTCCTTTATGGATGCTGCCCTTCCCGTGGTTGTTCCTTCCCGGTGAAAGACCTGGCTATTTATCGCTTGCGTTGACAAACATGTGATGGTGTCTCCGCGGCTTTTCTACATGCATTTGCATATTTCCCATAAGGGATGGGGGCAGTGTTCTGGATCACTGCGATTGAGAAACACGTGATGGTGTCTCCACGGTGTTGGATGTATTGATCTCCCCGAGGTCATTCATCCTTATATTTTGTAGAGAAGACATTGTTGTGTGTCGGCTTCTCTAAACCCTGACATTCAGCTGTTAGAGCCCTTTCTCTTGTTTCTCTTTGTACTGTTATGGTAAATATTTGTACTTTGCTATTATCATTCAGTCAATTTATATATCTTTGATAATTTAATATTTGTAATATTAGCTTTATAAGAGTTACTCATAAAAGCAATAACACAGGGCCTTGTATCTGATATAGACGTCTGTCTGGAGAATCCATAATTTATGACCTTCTTATTCCCAATTAAGATGCCTCTGATGCATCATATTTATTTTATTTCATTTTAATTTGGACCAATAATGGCAGAGATTTTGGAGATCGTTTGCATCTCAACCCAAATTACGGTACCTCTCCTTGGAAGGGGCTACCTCAGCATTACATTTCAGGGTGTTATATATTTCGCATGCTCTATATCGTGAGCAAATTCCTCATCAGCGTCTACATATTCCTCTCAGCATTTATGTCATATAGGACATGCGCCCGTGTGCTGTGTCAGCCTGATATTTGCATCTACATAGAATATAGCAGCTGCAAAGCAGAAAACCCGAATAGCAGCACTCACGCGTGACAAAGGGCTGTCTGCTCAGGTTTCCCTGTTATGGAAATAGACAGCATGCTATCCAGGTAAATGGATGGAAATGACCATTTAGGTATTATTTAGGAATGGGGTTAAACACTTATCAATTCTAAATATGTTCACAAAATTTTCATTCCCCCGGTCGATGTTGATGCAGATCCATCTCAAATTCCACATCAAAAACGACTTCAAATTCTCAATGAATATCCTTCCAATGGATTGTAATGGAAAATCCACATTGCAGTCTCCACAGCAAGTTTTATGCAGATCAGTTTACGTTAAGGTAAAAACACACAGTGGGCATAAGATTTTAATAAATCCAATCCATTTTGCTGCAACTTTAAGACGCTGCGTTTTGGATGGGCAGATAGCCACTATGTCAATGGAGAGAAATTGCCAGGTATTAAAAAGGTAAATTCTCTCAACCTTGTCACATGTCCACTGGCTGTCCATCCTTAGGCTATTTTAAGGTCTATCCATTGCTTTATGGGAACATTTCATACAACCTGATATTTGCAAGATGCTCTGATCCAGACGTCTAAGTTATCACAATCTGGCCCATGTCGAGGTGCTCAGATCCTTACAATTGTCCATTTTCCCTGTTTGTAACTTCACCTGTCATATACACCTATATACAGACTTACAGCATGTACACTTCATTGTTAATAAAATATTCAGTGCAGCTGCACCGGGGCCCGGAGATGCAGGGAGGATCTTGCAGGGCAGCTAATAATGAGGGCTATTTCATGTGTAGTGGACAGGGAACAATCCCTGAAGCTCCACTCCCTACAGGAGAAAATGGCAGTGGAGCTCAGGAATCCGTCCTCCACTTCCTGCCCGGAGCTTTACCTCTGACACAGGCGCATGCAGCTTGATGACGTCAATATGCAGTGTGCGCCTGAGTCAGAGAGAAAGTTGCCGTTGACGACGATACTGAGGAGGAACAGACAGAGAGGTGAGAGTTGTTGTTTTTTTAGCGATGAGTGTACTCGTTGCTCTGGTGACCTCCGAGTATTTATGACTGCTCGGAGATTTAGTTTTTGCTGGCTCAGCTGCTTGATTTACAGCGGGTAGCCAGCCTAAGTACATGTGGGGGATGCCTGGTTGCTAGGGAATCCCCACATGTACTTAGGCTCACTAAAAGCCGTAAATCATGCACTTGAGGCGACGAAAACGAAATCTCCGAGCAGGTATAAATACTCGGAGACAACCCGAGCCTGCTCTGGAAAACCCGAGCAACGCATATATTCGCTCATCACTATTGTTTTTGTTTTTTTTTACTTAATAAACGGAGATAAACAATGATGGGGATGGGGAATAACAATGATGGAGGTGGGGGAGAACAATGATGGAGGTGTGGGAATACAGTGATGGAAGTGGTGGAGAGGACAATGATGGAGGTGAGGGAGAACAATGATGGAGGTGGGAGAGGACAATGATGGAGGTCGGGAGAACAATAATGGAGGTTGGGAGAACAATGATAGAGGTGGGGAAGAATAATGATGGAGGTGGGGGAGAACAGTGATGGAGCAGGGCAGAACAATGATTGGGGTGGGGGGAGAACAGTGATGGAGTGGGAGGGAACAATGATGGGGTGGGGGAGAACAATGATGGAGGTGGGGGAGAACAATAATGAGGTGGGGGAGAACAATGATGAAGGTGGGGGAAAACAATGATGGAGGTGGGGAGAACAATGAAGGAGGTGGGGAGAGGATAATGAGGGAGGTGAGGAGAAGACAATGATGGGGTGGGGGAGAACAATGATGGAGGTGGGGGAGAGAACAATGATGGAGGAGGGGGGAACAATGATAGAGGTGGGAGAACAATGATGGAGCAAGGGAAAACAATCATGGGCGAGGAGAACAATGATATGCGGGGAGAACAAGGATGGAGGTGGGGGAGAAAAATGATGAAGGTGGGGAAGAACAATGATAAAGTTGGGGGAAAACAATGATAGTTGCGGGGGAGAACAATGATGGAGGTGGGGAGAGGATAATGAGAGAGGAGGGGGAAAAGACAATGATGGGGTGGGAGAGAACAATGATGGAGATGGGGAGAACAATGATGAGGTGGGGGAGAACAATGATGGAGGGGGGAGAGTATAATGATGGAGATGGGGAGAGGACAATATAGGGGCGGGTAAAACAATCATGGAGGTGGTGAGAACAATGATGGAGCAGGGTAGATCACTAATGGAGAGGGGCAGAACAATGATTAAGGTGGGGAAAACAGTGATAGGGGTGGGGGAGAAGAATAATGGAGGTGGGGAGAAGAATGATGGAGGTGAAGGAGAGGATAACGAAGGAGGTGGGGGAGAAAATCATGGGGCCGTGGAGAACAATGATTGAGGTGGGGAGAACAATGATGGAGGTGAGGGAGAACAATGATGATATGGGGAGAGGATAATGATGGGGTGGAGGAGAACCATGATGGGTTGGAGAGGACAATGAGAGAGATGTAGGAGATGACAATGAGGGATGTAGGGGAGATGACAATGAGGTGGGTGGGGAAGAGGACAATAAGGGGGTGTGGGATTGGAATGGGAGTAAGAGGGACTTACTGTATAATTGACTTATGAACAGGGGAGGGGAGAAGGACGTTAGATATGGATGTAAAATTAATTGGGTGGTGGAGAGGGTGCTAAGCCCCTGATGGCATCCTCCCCATCTCACAATCAATTATGCCACTATCAGGAACTTAAAATATATTAGAGAGTGGGAGAGGGGGTGCATAGGACACTTTATAATGAATTGAAATGTAAGAGAAGACACGATCAGGGACTTGTAATGAATTGGGAGGTGGCAGAGGATGCTCAGTACCTGTTAATGTCTTCTTGCACTCTCAAATTCATTATGATGCTATCAAGTACTTAATAATAAATGACGAGGGGACACAGGACAGGGACTAAGGCTATGTGCACACGTTCAGGATTTGCAGGACAAAATTGTGCTGCATATTTTAATGTGTTGGCAGGAAGAACGCTGCATAAACTACATTTTTTCCACATTTTTTACATGCTTTTGTTGCGTATTTTCAACCACTCATTAGTATGGGTGAAATACAGTGTGGGCCATGTATGTGGATACACCTAAATAAAATGGGAATGGTCAATTATATCAACTTCCTGTTTGTGGCACATTAGTATATGGGAGGGGGAAAACTTTTTAAGATGGGTGGTTACCATGGCGGCCATTTTGAAGTCGGTCATTTTGGATCCAACTTTATTTTTTCCAATGGGAAGAGGGTCATGTGACACATAAAACTTACTGAGAATTTCACAAGAAAAACAATGGTGTGCTTGGGTGTAACGTAACTGTATTTGTTATAAAATTTTTGTTTTGCCCATTCTGCAAATTTAGCGCGCTGATCTGGCATCAGTCGAACATCCCTTTGGCGGATTTTAGCTACTCAACAATGGCACCCCTACAAAATCCAACTGATGCAGCATCACAATGAGGATGACCCAGATCGGCACGCTGAATCTGCAGAATGGGCAAAACAAAAATTGGAACAGGACCCCCAGTTTCCACAGAACATTATGTTCAGTGATGAGGCAAACTTTTTGGGGTTGACCATTTATATAGATACACCGAAATAACATGGGAATGGTGACAGTTTTCTTGCGTAGGGTGTCTTGCATTGAAATCCGCTGCAATGACTCGGGTACTGCGTTCACATGTTAACCTGTGTGACATGTCAATGGATGTAAACAAAGAGAAACTTGTAAATAACTCATGAAAGAATAAAGTTATGTTAAATCCAAGCACACCATTGTTTTTCTTGTGAAATTCTCAATAAGTTTGATGTGTCACATGACCCTCTTCCCAAAATGGCCAACTTCAAAATGGCTGCCATGGTCACAACCCATCTTGAAAAGTTTTCCAGCTCCCATATATACTAATGTGCCACAAACAGGAAATTGATCTCACCAACCATTCCCATTTTATTTAGGTGCATCCATATACATGGCCCACCCTGTACACTGAAGGAATTGACATTATGCAGATTTTAATATGCTGGAAATCTGCAAGGAAAAAATAAGCAGCGTGTGCATGAAACTTCAGGGATCTTATTCACTTTGCTTATACTGTAAAATTGTGCATATTTTCTGTAACTATAACATATCGTGTGCACATAGCCTTAAAGTTAATTGGGGAGAGTCAGAGACTGAGTAGTTTTTAATATTGGGCGGCAGAGAAAATAGATAAATGGGGGAACAATGCTGCTCCTCACTTTATATTTTTATTAATGGTGGAGTACATTTCTGTATTCAGGGGTGCAGTGCAGGTGAGACACATGCAGCTCTGGCAAAAATTAAGAGACCACTGCAAAATGTTCAGTTTGTCTGATTTTTCTCTTTATAAGTATATTTTTGAGTAAAATGTAAATTTTTCATTTATTCTATAAACTTCTGATAACATGTCTCCGAATTTCCAAGCAATAAATTTTGTATTTTTTTCTGAAAACGAGAAATGGTCAAAATTAGAAAAAAAACAGTGTTTTCAGACCTCAAATAATGCCAAGAAAAAAAGTTCATAATCATTTAGAAACAACAATACTAATGTTTTAGCTCGGGAAGAGTTCAGAAATCAATATGTTGTGGAATAACCATGATTTTTAATCACAGCTTTCATGCGTCTTGGCATGCTTTCCACCAGTCTTTCACACTGCTCCTGGCGCAAAAATGTAAGCAGTTCTTCTTTGTTTGATGGCTTGTGACCATCCAGCATCCACTTGATTACATTCCAGAGGTTTCCAGTGGGGTTAAGGTCTGGAGATTGGGCTGCCCATGAGAGGGTTTTGATGTGATGGACTCTTAATTTTTGCCAGAGCTGTACGAGTTTCACTTTTTGGATTGAAGAACTTAAATAAATGAACTTTTTGATGATATTCTATTTTTGTGAGAAACACCTGCAGTAAAATGCACTGCCCAGAGTCTGGAGGAAGAAGGAAGAGAGGAGAGGCACACAATCTACGCTGCTTGAGGTCTAGTGTGAAGTTTCCACAATCAGTGATGGTTTGGGGAGCCATGTCATCTGCTGGTGTCGGTCCACTGTGTTTTATCAAGACCAATGTCAGCGTAGCCATCTACCAGGATACCAGAAAGTTTTAGAGCACTTCAAGATTCCCATTGCCAAAAGTAGGGAGAGTTAGGCTTTATAGCTTGGGCTAGCCCAGAGTGGGAGGGCTAAAGTGAAGGGACAGAGACAGTTTCCTGTCAGGATGATTGATAAGGCTCAGTGTGCAACAGAAGCAGACCTAAAGTCTGACTAGTCAGCAGAGCCGGATGACGTGAGTGTCCCTGGCGAGATTTGAGATCAATACAGTGGATAGCGAGATCTGGAGTAGAGAAAGGAAAAGTGATGGAAGGACAGAGTGATGCGTCGGGGACACCTCCTCGAACAGGACGCCTATCCGTATGTCCCAGAGTTTGCAAGACAGAGAGGTAATAGGCCAGGACGGAACAGGGGACGAGTGATAAAGAGCGCTCCTGGCAGTAGTTCCAAGGCCTCAGCAAGTAAAGAACTGAAATAGCGGCCATAGTGGCAAAGTAGTTCCCCTAAGGACAAGGGTTGAAGTATAGGACTGTCACGGATTAGACGGTTGTTCCGTTATTGGGGACCGGAGAGACTCCCGAAGTACTGCGCTGGGTGGTGGTGAGGGTAAAGATGCTAGCAGAGGCAGAGGCAAGTCAAAGTTTAGGAAAGCAGAAAATGCTCCATGTTTAAAAAAAACTCTTGTGAAGTTATACACTCGCTATATATTGTACTTTACGTAGTTCCCGCCAAGTTACTGTACAGTAAAAAACTTTACTATTGGCTGCTGGTCTCCCTCATTAAACTCCTCAATGCCTGGTGCTGGCCAACCAAAGCCACCAGCATAGCGCCCCCATACACGACGCTCACTCACCCAGCCAGGTCCCCTATTGCCGGGCATGAAAGACAAGTACCTTGCCCACGGCTACCGCCCCGCGCCACATTGCAAGTATAGGATTCCTTCTGATTTGTAGCTCTTGACCTCTACGGGTGCAGCCAAGAGAAGATTGCTGTGTTTTGTTGGCTTCCATGAATCTTTAAATTTACTAATACTGTGTCCTGCAAAACTGCACAATTTAGATGTTATCTGGCAGTCTATGCTCTCTCATCTCGTGCTTAATAAAATATGTCAGCAGTTTTTATTTTCCATTAAGCCTCAAGATGGAGAGGAATTATTTTCTGCCCAGAACACCTGACTCCATCATTTCAGGTGACCAGAAGGTTATCTTTTCGATGTGATCTTCTCTCGTGCTTCTCTGAAGTTTCAGCGCGCATTCACTTATTATGCCTGCCTACGTTTTACTATAAATCACTGAACAGGGTGAAAAACTACAACTTAAGAAATGGTTTCTGCCCTTAAAATGACCGCAAAGAAGCCTCTTTACCAATATATTAAAAGTGCAAAGTGATTAACCCAAAGGGGAGAAAGATTCAGTAGTAGCACAATACAGATGTGAATATTTCAATGTATCATCCATAAATTCAGTGCAGGTAGTTCTCACAGGTGCTGCAAAAAGCCATGGATAGTCCCATATTAGAAATGAACAATGATTCCTGTGTGGACTGCACCTCGCTCATGGAGAACACAGGTGTACTATATTTCTTATTCACTCAGAATACCTTTAGGCTATGTTCACACTACAGTTTTTTTAATTTGGAAAAATTCTATTGATACTCGCCATTTTTTTGCCACAAAATACAGTTTTCTGCAGATCCGCACATAGATTTAGTGGGGCCAATCCGTGTGGCTAACCTGCTGTGGTTTCCGTGAGAAATCCACTTTAGGGTAGGTACAGATGAGAGTATTTTTTTTACCATCTGAGAAAATGCACTAATTTGTTCTGTAAATCGAGTGAGACTCATCCATAAAGTCATTCCGCTTTTCTGGATGAAACGCTGAATGATTTTTATACGCTCATGTTCTACCTTTACTTTGAAATATGGAAATGATTCACACCAGTCTCTATTAAAGCTAAATTAGTGGGTCCAATAAAGTTTTAGAAAAAGCCTCTGCCATCAGGCCTCTTTTTTTATTCCCATCAACATCGTTCCTTGGCCAAATGGGAACTCTTAACTACAAGATATTCGTTCTGTTATGAGAAGCAACTTTCTAATATAATCTCTGTGTATACTAATTCCTCACTTCTGAAGATCTCTGCTTGGAGTCATTGAATGGAAACCTCCCAGTCTTACATTTAGTCTTGGTCATGTGATGGCAACCTGGTTTTAAGGAGGTATGAACCCCTGTGTGATCAGCACATGTCCCAGTCCAGTAAGAATATCAGCTAAACAGTCATGCTGGAATAGGAAAGGCTCTTCTCTAAACTGTACCCACGCAATGTCTTGCTCTGCTAAAGCATTAAGATTTCCTTTCTCTGGAACTAAGGGGTGTAGGCTGACCCCTGAAATACCATCCCTTAGCATTATATCCAGCCTTCATCAAACTTTACAGCTGGCACAATGCAGCCAGGTTGGTACCGTTCTCCTAGCATTCACCAACTCCATGGAGCACGATTCCATTTCTCCAGAGTCCGGTGATGGCGCGCTTTACGTCACTCTTGATGCTTTGCATTGTGCTTGGTAATATAAGGCTTTCATGCAGCTTGGCTAAGGAAATCCCAGCCATGATGCTCCCTTTGCACAGTTTTCGTGCTGTTGTGAATGCCAGAGGAAGATTAGACTCTTCCGGTATGGGGGCAACAGAGCGTTGGAGACTTTTATGCAATACTAGATGTTGGCCCGATTCAAAAGCATCGGGTATTCTAGAATATGTATGTATGTATGTATGTTGCGCTGTCAGTGGTGTTTAAATCCCGCACTAATATCGCTGATTGGCTGATATCCGAGACAGACAGACAATTAGAGCCTTAGACAACACAATGGCGGCACTTGACAGCAGTGGAGGACAATGATGATTCCAGAATTCGCGCCAGACTGTGCCCGTCGCTGATTTGGCCTCGACCAATCAGAGACTGTGCCCGTTGCTGATTGGTCAATCAGCGACGCAGGATTTCCAGGACAGACAGCCAAACCCTTAGACAATTATATATATATAGATGCTCCACAGATGTGTGTAACTTTACACTGACCCTGATTTGTTGCTAAGATGCTGTGGTTCCTTCCACTTTTCAATAATATCACTTACAGTTGATTGCATAATATTTAGGAAGAAATTTTATGAATAGTGATGACTTTGAGGTAACATGCTCGGATAAGGCGTTATCTGAGGATGCTTGTATGCTAACCGAGTGTCTCCGGCGTGCTCGAATAATATGTTCAAGTCCCCCTGGCTGCAAGTCTCGCGGCCGCCCCGAAGAACAAGAATCTCATTAACTGAAAACTACATATAAAAATTAAACAACAACCACAAGACAGATTTCATCAACCCAGGTATCATTTTAATCAGTATAACGACACCAACCTGACAGCGTCTGTAGTTTACTGAGCAGAATCCTACTGACAGTTTCCCTTTAAGGTACAAAAGTGTGCTGTGATTATCGTCCCATAATATTCTCTGCTCATCCGCTCTTCTCTCTCACTCTTCCATTCGACATGACGTGATAAAGCTCTTTCTTCGCTCACAAAATTAATTATGTGTAGGTAAATAATCTTGGCAAGAATCTGGCACTTATTATGTAGATTGTATTTTCTGTAAACAACTTAACATACTCCGTGTAATTACGGGGAGATAATTACATTTTGTGGATTGCACTGATTAAGAATTAAAGACATCAAGAACAGTTTTCAGCCCCATGATTCACTATATTCATCAGGTAAGGACAATTGGTGAAGATTGCCTCTCAGATTAGCATATTTACTATAGGAGAAGGCTGTCTCTGCAAATTAGAGACGTTCTACATATCATTCTGATATAAAACTTGCCAATAAGCAAGTAAGATGCCAATATTCTCATGAATGTGTTTGCAGGTTTAAAGTAAACCTGACAGCGAATACATGCTGCCCAATACACGGGCTGTAGCTAACAGACGCTGGCTGCATGATTTCAGCCACTTACAGTGGCATGTAAAAGTGTGGTCAAAATTACAGTTATTGTGAAGAGTTAAGCAAGTTGAAGATGAAATGATCTCTAAAATGCCTAAAGTTAAACATGGCACATTTTCTTTGGATTTAGGCACAAATATAAATATATTTTCACCTTTTACATTTTAAAAAATTACAAAAAGGAAAATAGGAAGATGCCAACGTTTGGGCACCTGCATGGTTAGTACCTAAAAAAAAAAAAAAGACCACAGTACCAACCCATAAACAAATAAATGATTGGCACAAGGAATGTAAAATTTAACAAATTTTATTTTTATAAACCAACAATTTAACATGTATCATAATTACCTAGGTACCTCAAACCACAACTAGAAGCCACTAGGCGTAGGGCACAAATCACCACAACTGCTATATTTGTAAATAACAAGAAATAGAACCGTACAGTATAACACATCACATACCCATGGTAACTCCCTATACACTGTCCATGTGCTTAATAGGCTGCCTGCATAGTATAAAAATATTCCAATAGCAAGTATATCTATTTGATACGCCCCCGGAAGAAGATCTGGCGAAACGCGCGTCGGGGTGGGTCGCACATTAGGACGTGGGCACTATACAGGTAATATACCTTCATATACTTGCTATTGGAATATTTTTATACTATGCAGGCAGCCTATTAAGCACATGGACAGTTTCCCTTGGCTTGTTTGCCATTTAGGCGTGCGCCAGTGGCTTAAATTAAGTATGGCATAGGGAGTTACCATGGGTATGTGATGTGTTATACTGTACGGTTCTATCTCTTGTTATTTACAAATATAGCAGTTGTGGTGGTTTGTGCCCTACGCCTAGTGGCTTCTAGTTGTGGTTTGAGGTACCTAGGTAATTATGATACATGTTAAATTGTTGGTTTATAAAAAAAAAAAAAAAAATTTGTTAAATTTTACATTCCTTGTGCCAATCATTTATTTGTTTATGGGTTGGTACTGTGGTCTTTTGTACTAGTACGGAATGTGACCAAACTTTGTGCTTAGGTCATTTGGATTTAAATGTATGCAATGGTTAGTACCTAGTAGCACCCTCTTTTGGAAGTATCACAGCTTGTAAACACTTTTTGTAGCCAGACAAGAGTCTTTCAATTTTTGTTTGAGGGATTTTCATCGATTCTTCCTTGGAAAATTCCTCCAGTTCTGTGAGATTCCTGGGTCGTTTTGCATGCTCTGCTATTTTGAGGTCTAGACTTAGATTTTCAATGATGTTCAGATCAGGGGACTGTGAGGGCCATTGTAAAACCTTCAGCTGTGGCCTTTTGATGTAGTCTATTGACTTGTGTTTAGGATCGTTATCAATTTCTAGAAGCCATCCTTTTTTCAACTTCAGCTTTTTTTTTTTACAAATGGTGTTATGTTTGCATCAATAATTTGTTAAAATTTAATTGAATCCATTCTTAACTCAACCTGTGAAACATTCCCTGTGCCATTGTCACGGGTGTGTCAGGTGTGACAGTCATTCTGGCTCCTGATGTAGAAGGTCACTGCAGCTGGCTCTGCAGGCACATTCTGGATCTTGCATATCTTCTGTTGCATATCTTCTGTTGAGTGATATACTTCTCCCTCTAGGACCTAGCGGTAATCTCCACCATCTGCTGCTGATTAACACACCCTTGCTGCAGGCTTAAATACCTTTAGTCGCTTTAGCAAGGGGCCAGTGATAGCTCTATTTACCTCTTTCTGATAGTAGTGCTCGAAGTTCTTTAGTTTCTTCTTGGAGTCTCTTGGAGGATTGCTGGCGTGAGCTCTCTTTTGTCATCTCAAGCAAAGTATATTCCCTCATTTGTCTTCCTGCTTTGTCTTTAATTGTAGTGGGGGCTGACTAGTGCTTACCCCGTCCCCTCACTATCCAGGGCATATTGCTAGGGGCAGACTGGCATTAGGTTCCTGCTCGATGATAGAGGATGTACCTATTTAGGGATGTAAGGGCAGACAGGGTGTTGTCAGGTCTACCTAGGGATCTCCACTCACCCCTTTCCTATTGTTTAGCCTTTTCCCATTTTTGTGCACCTAGCTTCACCCTCACCCAGTGTGATATCCATTGACAGCAGCACAACCCCAAAGCATAATTGATCCACCCCCATGCTTAATGGTTGGCAATATGTTCTTTTCCTAAAATTATGTGCCCTTTTTTCTCCACATACACCTTTGATCATTGTTACCAAAGAGGTACTTTTTTGCAGGTCTATGTAGTGGGCATTATTTGGTTTGCAGGCATTTGTGGGGGCCATTATACTGTTTGCAGAATTATATGGAGGCCATTATACTGTTTGAAGAACTGTGTTGGGGCCATTATATGCTTTGCAGGGCTATGTTGGGGCCATTATACTGTTTGCAGGTCTATGTGGGGGTACGATTATACTGTTTTCAGGTCTATGTGAGGGGCTGTTTTACTGTCTGCAGGTCTATGTGGGGGGCATTACACTGTTTGCAGGGCTATGTGGGTTGCCATTACACTGTTTACAAGGCTATGTGGGGGAACATACTGTTTGAAGGGCTATGTGGGGACCATTATATTGTTTGGAAAGCTATGTGGGGCCATTATACGATTTGAAGGGCTATAAGAGGGCCATTATACAATGTGGAGGGCTATGTGGGGGGCCATTAAACTATTTGGAGGGCTATGTGGGAGCAATTAAACTATGTGCAGGGCTATGTGGGGGCCTTTAAACTATTTACAGGGCTATATGAGGGCCATTATACTATTTGGAGGGCTATGTGTGGACCGTTGTACTATGTGGAGGGCAATGTGAGGCCCATTACACTGTTTTCAGGATTATATGGGACAATAATACTGGTTGCAGGACTATGTTGAGAGGCCATTATACTGTTTACAGGACTATTTGGATGGTCATTATACAGTTACTGTTTGGAGGGCTATGTGGGGCCATTATACTATATGGATGGCTATGTGGGGGCCATTATACTGTTTTCAGGACTATATGGAGGCCATTATACTGTTTACAGGACTATGTAGGGTCCATTATACTGTTTGCAGGGCTATGTGGGGGGCCATTATACTGTTTGCAGGTCTATGTGGGGTACCATTATACTGTGTTCAGGTCTATGTGGGGGGCCATTATACTGTTTGGACGTCTATGTGGAGGTGCCATTATACTGTTTGCAGGGCTATGTGTGGGAACATACTGCTTGGAGATACACGTTCAGATAGCTATGTTTTTTTCCCTCCTGTTCTATGGATTTTTTTTTATCCCTCCTGGGATTGATGATGAGTGTTGCGTTCGGTATTTACCAGAGTTGTGACTGTGACTGCGCAACTCGTCCAGGTGAGCCTGTCCATCATTCGGCTCCCCTATGTCACTCTGAGCGGGCTCACACATGGGAGCGCCCCTGTTTCTTGTTGTTAGGTCTCGCCATAAATATATAGTGAGGAGCAGCCTCCTGAACTAGTCACCCGAGCGGCGTGGTCCTCGGACTGCTTTTAAATGTCTGCTCGGAAATGTTTCAGTGTTTCGGAGTAAATCACACCTGGCTGAAATGATAGCAGCAGTGTCTGATGCATGGTGCCAGAGGTTCGATGAGGTTCCTTTTGAGGGGGGTTAAAGATTTTATTCGATAACTGCATTTATAGGAAGTCTTTTATACAATTCAAAGGTGATAGAGAGTGGCCTTTTTGAAGACCACTAATTTAATTCAGACCTAAAAAAGAAAAAGCTCAAAAACAAAAGAGAAAAATGCAGAATTCCTGTTATTTTTCCTAACCCCCCACAATAAAAGAGCCTATGAAAATTGCTATATATAAATCTAAAAAACTGGCAAATTGAGTATAAGTTTAATCTGTACATAAATACTTGGAATAATTGGTGCAAATATCACGATTCTTACAGGATGGACTTGAAAATGCCAAATTCTTTATTTGGACTGGAGTTAGCAGAAACAAATTTAATTATTATAACATTATTATAAGTCCAATGTAACCTTTATTAATAATTCTTTATAGTTACCTTCTTCCTCTTTTATTCTTTGTTTTTTTTGCATGGTTACTTCTTTTTATGAAAAAAAACCCACAGAATTTACACACAAAAAAGGGTCTTTAAGTCCCCAAAGAGCTGCATCCTGAATGGGTTAAGGTTGAGCTCTATCGTTAAAGAGGTGTACCAAAACAAACATTTATTTTAATCCTAAATGTCTGTCTATTTAATGTCTAACCTATTTTCTGATATACTTTAATAAAAAATTCACTATCATTCCCTCATTAACTGCTTTATTCTTTTTATTTCCTTCTACCTTACTTCCTGCTTTCCATTTCATGATGGTTTGAGAATCCCCAGTGCTTACTGGGATACTCAAACGATGCATCATCGGGGGGCAGAGTCTATGGTCACTGCAGTAGCCTCTGCCTCTTCTTTGAAATCAAGTGTCATCAGTGACGTCTGTTTCAGGGGCTGGGCTAGTCCCTGCTGTATACACAGCAAAATGCACAGTGACAGTGCGCTCGCGCGCTAGCTTTGATGAGAAATGATGAGTCGGCAAGAGAGCGCACTGTCAGGAAATAAGCAGAGTCTTTTCCCAACCCCTGAAGAAATGGATGTCACTGATGATGCTTCGTTTGAGAGTGGGGGCAGCCTCTGCCCCCTGATGACAGTTTGTTTGATTATCCCTGCATGCACTGCAGGTTCTCAAACAAAGCATCATCAAACAGGAAGAAGGTAAAAAAAAATAATAAAGCGGTTAAAGCAGTGAGGGAACAATAGGAGCTTTAAATAAAGTACAGCACAGACCAAAAGTTTGAACATACAGTACCTTCTCATTTAAAGATTTTTCTGTATTTTCATGACTATGAAAATTGTACATTCACACTGAAGGCATCAGAACTATGAATTAACACATGTGGAATTATATACTTAACAAAAAAGTGTGAAACAACTGAAATTATGTCTTATATTCTAGGTTCTTCAAAGTAGCCACCTTTTGCTTTGAGGACTTCTTTGCACACTCTTGGCATTCTCTTCATGAGCTTCAAGAGGTAGTCACCGGGAATGGTTTTCACTTCACAGGTGTGTCCTGTCAGGTTTAATAAGTGGGATTTCTTGCCTTTTAAATGGTGTTGGAACCATCAGTTGTGTTGTGCAGAAGTCTGGTGGAGACACAGCTGATAGTCCTACTGAATAGTGTTGAGCGATACCTTCCGATATCGGAAAGTATCGGTATCGGTTTGGATCGGCCGATATTCAAAAAATATCGGATATCGCCGATACCGATACCCGATCCCAATGCAAGTCAATGGGACCAAAATATCGGAATTAAAATAAACCCTTTCTTTCCTTGTAGGTTCATTCTACATGAAGGAAAACAACTAAGAATAATGCCGGATGTATTTGGGGAGGTGGCGGAGACATTAAAGTCATAGAGGTTTATCCCAATCAAATAGAATAGCATGTTTTTTGTTTTTTTTTAAGACGTTCGGAGTGACAAAGATATTGACTATGTAAATTTTTTTTTTATTTTGTCAGATATTGATGTTTCACTATTCCACGCCCTTCCCCTTCTTTTTTTTCTTTTTTTTTTTCTTTTCCCACACTTTCATCTTCATCATCATCAGCATCTTTGACATCAACTTCTTCACCTTATTCATCTTCTTCTTCATCTTCTACCTATTTTTTTTTTTTTATTACATTCTTCATATTCATTTTATTCAACTATTATTATTCTTCTTATTCTACATATTCTTTTTATTCCACTGTTATTATTCTTCCTATTCTACTTCTTCATCATATTCTCATTTGTGACAGGCATTCCCGTAGTTGTTATCTATAAAAGTTTGAAGATTACACCTTCCGTTCTGCCAGTCACAAAAGTTACATTTGTCCGCGTTCAGTTTGGCCTGCAGCATCAGGCTTTATCCAGGGGCACCACGAGGAGGAACGGACTCACCCCCATACACTGCTTAGTCTTCTTCTGCATATAATTTAGATAATATCTTTTGCTCTGATATTAAGTCTTATGCTTAATGTTCTTCTGCTCTTTGTTCTGCAGCCTCTTGTTCTTCTGCTTCTCGGTCTTCCATGTTGTCGTCTCCAGGGTCGTCGTCTCCAGTGTCGTCATCTCCGCCGTCGTCGTCTCCGCCGTCGTCGTCGTCGTCATCGGGGTGGTCTTCCGTGTCGTCGTCATCGTGGTGGTCTTCCGGGTCGTCGACGTTAGGGTCTTCAACTTGGAAATGTAGCAGAAGGTACAAGAAGGCTGAGAAAATGCCAAGAACCAGCTGATGGAACTGGAACTCGGATGGCTACCCGAAGGTTCAAGAGCCTATGGAACTACCGAGGACCAGCTGACGTTACTGGAACCCGGTTACTAAGCAGGAGGTACCCGTGCTAAAAAGCACTACCAAGGACCGCCTGACGTTGACGGAACTCGGATACCCAGAAGGAGGCACCTAAGCCAAAGGCTCTGCCCGGAACCAGCTGACGTTACTGGAACCAGGATGGGGAGCAGAAGGTACAAGAGCAAAAGACACTGCCGAGAACCAGCTGACGGTACTGGAACCCGGATGGGTAGCCGAAGGTCCAAGAGCCAATGGAACTACCGAGGACCAGCTGACGTTACTGGAACCCGGTTACTAAGCAGGAGGTACCCGTGCCTGAAAGCACTACCAAGGACCACCTGACGTTGGTGGAACTTGGATACCCAGAAGGAGGCACCTAAGCCAAAGGCTCTGCCCGGAACCAGCTGACGGTACTGGAACCAGGATGGGGAGCAGAAGGTACAAGAGCAAAAGACACTGCCGAGAACCAGCTGACGGTGCTGGAACCAGGTGGTGGACCCGAAGGTCCACAGGAGAGGAGAGAACAGCTAGGCCGCGAGGCAGCCGCAGTTACCGAACCCCAACAGTCCTACAGGGGGAGCTGGGCCTACTGGCACTACAGAACCAGCCTTGACTACCAGTTCACGCAGCCCACATAGGAAGCTCCTAAACTGGAGGCACCCTGGAGTTGGCTAACCCGACCGCACCACGACGAGGCAAGCATAGGTGTCTCAGTGAGCTTGACACAACCCGGAAACAGCTGACGGTGCTGAAACCAGGCTTGGCACGAGGGAGTACCTGTGACAAAAACACTGCCGAGAACCAGCTGGCGGTGCTGGAACCCGGATGCGTTGCCCCAGTGTGCAAGAGCCAATGGCACGACCGAGGACCAGCTGACGGTGCTGGAACCCGGTTACTAAGCTGTAGGTGCCCGCGCTTAAAAGCACTACCAAGGACCGCCTGGCGTTGGCGGAACTCGGATACCCAGGAGGAGGCACCTAAGCCAAAGGCTCGGCCCGGAACCAGCTGACGGTGCTGGAACCAGGTGGTGGACCCGAAGGTCCACAGGAGAGGAGAGAACAGCTAGGCCGCGAGGCAGCCGCAGTTACCGAACCCCAACAGTCCTACAGGGGGAGCTGGGCCTACTGGCACTACAGAACCAGCCTTGACTACCAGTTCACGCAGCCCACATAGGAAGCTCCTAAACTGGAGGCACCCTGGAGTTGGCTAACCCGACCGCACCACGACGAGGCAAGCATAGGTGTCTCAGTGAGCTTGACACAACCCGGAAACAGCTGACGGTGCTGAAACCAGGCTTGGCACGAGGGAGTACCTGTGACAAAAACACTGCCGAGAACCAGCTGGCGGTGCTGGAACCCGGATGCGTTGCCCCAGTGTGCAAGAGCCAATGGCACGACCGAGGACCAGCTGACGGTGCTGGAACCCGGTTACTAAGCTGTAGGTGCCCGCGCTTAAAAGCACTACCAAGGACCGCCTGGCGTTGGCGGAACTCGGATACCCAGGAGGAGGCACCTAAGCCAAAGGCTCGGCCCGGAACCAGCTGACGGTGCTGGAACCAGGTGGTGGACCCGAAGGTCCACAGGAGAGGAGAGAACAGCTAGGCCGCGAGGCAGCCGCAGTTACCGAACCCCAACAGTCCTACAGGGGGAGCTGGGCCTACTGGCACTACAGAACCAGCCTTGACTACCAGTTCACGCAGCCCACATAGGAAGCTCCTAAACTGGAGGCACCCTGGAGTTGGCTAACCCGACCGCACCACGACGAGGCAAGCATAGGTGTCTCAGTGAGCTTGACACAACCCGGAAACAGCTGACGGTGCTGAAACCAGGCTTGGCACGAGGGAGTACCTGTGACAAAAACACTGCCGAGAACCAGCTGGCGGTGCTGGAACCCGGATGCGTTGCCCCAGTGTGCAAGAGCCAATGGCACGACCGAGGACCAGCTGACGGTGCTGGAACCCGGTTACTAAGCTGTAGGTGCCCGCGCTTAAAAGCACTACCAAGGACCGCCTGGCGTTGGCGGAACTCGGATACCCAGGAGGAGGCACCTAAGCCAAAGGCTCGGCCCGGAACCAGCTGACGGTGCTGGAACCAGGTGGTGGACCCCAAGGCCCACAGGAGAGGAGAGAACAGCTAGGCCGCGAGGCAGCCGCAGTTACCGAACCCCAACAGTCCTACAGGGGGAGCTGGGCCTACTGGCACTACAGAACCAGCCTTGACTACCAGTTCACGCAGCCCACATAGGAAGCTCCTAAACTGGAGGCACCCTGGAGTTGGCTAACCCGACCGCACCACGACGAGGCAAGCATAGGTGTCTCAGTGAGCTTGACACAACCCGGAAACAGCTGACGGTGCTGAAACCAGGCTTGGCACGAGGGAGTACCTGTGACAAAAACACTGCCGAGAACCAGCTGGCGGTGCTGGAACCCGGATGCGTTGCCCCAGTGTGCAAGAGCCAATGGCACGACCGAGGACCAGCTGACGGTGCTGGAACCCGGTTACTAAGCTGTAGGTGCCCGCGCTTAAAAGCACTACCAAGGACCGCCTGGCGTTGGCGGAACTCGGATACCCAGGAGGAGGCACCTAAGCCAAAGGCTCGGCCCGGAACCAGCTGACGGTGCTGGAACCAGGTGGTGGACCCCAAGGTCCACAGGAGAGGAGAGAACAGCTAGGCCGCGAGGCAGCCGCAGTTACCGAACCCCAACAGTCCTACAGGGGGAGCTGGGCCTACTGGCACTACAGAACCAGCCTTGACTACCAGTTCACGCAGCCCACATAGGAAGCTCCTAAACTGGAGGCACCCTGGAGTTGGCTAACCCGACCGCACCACGACGAGGCAAGCATAGGTGTCTCAGTGAGCTTGACACAACCCGGAAACAGCTGACGGTGCTGAAACCAGGCTTGGCACGAGGGAGTACCTGTGACAAAAACACTGCCGAGAACCAGCTGGCGGTGCTGGAACCCGGATGCGTTGCCCCAGTGTGCAAGAGCCAATGGCACGACCGAGGACCAGCTGACGGTGCTGGAACCCGGTTACTAAGCTGTAGGTGCCCGCGCTTAAAAGCACTACCAAGGACCGCCTGGCGTTGGCGGAACTCGGATACCCAGGAGGAGGCACCTAAGCCAAAGGCTCGGCCCGGAACCAGCTGACGGTGCTGGAACCAGGTGGTGGACCCCAAGGTCCACAGGAGAGGAGAGAACAGCTAGGCCGCGAGGCAGCCGCAGTTACCGAACCCCAACAGTCCTACAGGGGGAGCTGGGCCTACTGGCACTACAGAACCAGCCTTGACTACCAGTTCACGCAGCCCACATAGGAAGCTCCTAAACTGGAGGCACCCTGGAGTTGGCTAACCCGACCGCACCACGACGAGGCAAGCATAGGTGTCTCAGTGAGCTTGACACAACCCGGAAACAGCTGACGGTGCTGAAACCAGGCTTGGCACGAGGGAGTACCTGTGACAAAAACACTGCCGAGAACCAGCTGGCGGTGCTGGAACCCGGATGCGTTGCCCCAGTGTGCAAGAGCCAATGGCACGACCGAGGACCAGCTGACGGTGCTGGAACCCGGTTACTAAGCTGTAGGTGCCCGCGCTTAAAAGCACTACCAAGGACCGCCTGGCGTTGGCGGAACTCGGATACCCAGGAGGAGGCACCTAAGCCAAAGGCTCGGCCCGGAACCAGCTGACGGTGCTGGAACCAGGTGGTGGACCCCAAGGTCCACAGGAGAGGAGAGAACAGCTAGGCCGCGAGGCAGCCGCAGTTACCGAACCCCAACAGTCCTACAGGGGGAGCTGGGCCTACTGGCACTACAGAACCAGCCTTGACTACCAGTTCACGCAGCCCACATAGGAAGCTCCTAAACTGGAGGCACCCTGGAGTTGGCTAACCCGACCGCACCACGACGAGGCAAGCATAGGTGTCTCAGTGAGCTTGACACAACCCGGAAACAGCTGACGGTGCTGAAACCAGGCTTGGCACGAGGGAGTACCTGTGACAAAAACACTGCCGAGAACCAGCTGGCGGTGCTGGAACCCGGATGCGTTGCCCCAGTGTGCAAGAGCCAATGGCACGACCGAGGACCAGCTGAC
Organism: Ranitomeya imitator; assembly: GCF_032444005.1. Classification (NCBI taxonomy): domain Eukaryota; kingdom Metazoa; phylum Chordata; class Amphibia; order Anura; family Dendrobatidae; genus Ranitomeya; species Ranitomeya imitator. The sequence continues at coordinate 481,929,742 of NC_091287.1, forward strand.
GGTGCTGGAACCCGGTTACTAAGCTGTAGGTGCCCGCGCTTAAAAGCACTACCAAGGACCGCCTGGCGTTGGCGGAACTCGGATACCCAGGAGGAGGCACCTAAGCCAAAGGCTCGGCCCGGAACCAGCTGACGGTGCTGGAACCAGGTGGTGGACCCCAAGGTCCACAGGAGAGGAGAGAACAGCTAGGCCGCGAGGCAGCCGCAGTTACCGAACCCCAACAGTCCTACAGGGGGAGCTGGGCCTACTGGCACTACAGAACCAGCCTTGACTACCAGTTCACGCAGCCCACATAGGAAGCTCCTAAACTGGAGGCACCCTGGAGTTGGCTAACCCGACCGCACCACGACGAGGCAAGCATAGGTGTCTCAGTGAGCTTGACACAACCCGGAAACAGCTGACGGTGCTGAAACCAGGCTTGGCACGAGGGAGTACCTGTGACAAAAACACTGCCGAGAACCAGCTGGCGGTGCTGGAACCCGGATGCGTTGCCCCAGTGTGCAAGAGCCAATGGCACGACCGAGGACCAGCTGACGGTGCTGGAACCCGGTTACTAAGCTGTAGGTGCCCGCGCTTAAAAGCACTACCAAGGACCGCCTGGCGTTGGCGGAACTCGGATACCCAGGAGGAGGCACCTAAGCCAAAGGCTCGGCCCGGAACCAGCTGACGGTGCTGGAACCAGGTGGTGGACCCGAAGGCCCACAGGAGAGGAGAGAACAGCTAGGCCGCGAGGCAGCCGCAGTTACCGAACCCCAACAGTCCTACAGGGGGAGCTGGGCCTACTGGCACTACAGAACCAGCCTTGACTACCAGTTCACGCAGCCCACATAGGAAGCTCCTAAACTGGAGGCACCCTGGAGTTGGCTAACCCGACCGCACCACGACGAGGCAAGCATAGGTGTCTCAGTGAGCTTGACACAACCCGGAAACAGCTGACGGTGCTGAAACCAGGCTTGGCACGAGGGAGTACCTGTGACAAAAACACTGCCGAGAACCAGCTGGCGGTGCTGGAACCCGGATGCGTTGCCCCAGTGTGCAAGAGCCAATGGCACGACCGAGGACCAGCTGACGGTGCTGGAACCCGGTTACTAAGCTGTAGGTGCCCGCGCTTAAAAGCACTACCAAGGACCGCCTGGCGTTGGCGGAACTCGGATACCCAGGAGGAGGCACCTAAGCCAAAGGCTCGGCCCGGAACCAGCTGACGGTGCTGGAACCAGGTGGTGGACCCCAAGGCCCACAGGAGAGGAGAGAACAGCTAGGCCGCGAGGCAGCCGCAGTTACCGAACCCCAACAGTCCTACAGGGGGAGCTGGGCCTACTGGCACTACAGAACCAGCCTTGACTACCAGTTCACGCAGCCCACATAGGAAGCTCCTAAACTGGAGGCACCCTGGAGTTGGCTAACCCGACCGCACCACGACGAGGCAAGCATAGGTGTCTCAGTGAGCTTGACACAACCCGGAAACAGCTGACGGTGCTGAAACCAGGCTTGGCACGAGGGAGTACCTGTGACAAGAACACTGCCGAGAACCAGCTGGCGGTGCTGGAACCCGGATGCGTTGCCTTGCCTATTAAAGATTGTCTTCCTAGAGCCCCAACTAGCGGTGTTGGAGCAAAGGGTAAGCAGGGGGAGATGAGTGTAGGCCGAAGCCTGCACTGGAGGCAGCTTTGTGTCTGCGTTGCGTTTGCAGGACACTTTGCCGGCTACACACTGGGGGAACAGCTGGCGTTGCTGAACCCCACTAACACAATGGCGTGTGTTTTTCTCTGTGCAGCTAGCACTTGCGGGCAAAAACTAGCGATGTTAGAGCCCGTGTTGAAGCAGGAGGAGGAGGAGAGGAGCAGAGTGTAGGCCGAAGCTTAGTTGAACCAATTTCAAAGGAAACCTTTAACCCCCCCCTCAGGTGTTACAAAGTACAAGAGACACACCTTGTGCAGTATTAATGCTGCACAAGTGAAAGGTTGCTCTATTAATTTGTCTACTTGCACACGCTGAATGAAAGACATACACAATTTACCCCATTCTACAGTCAAACTGTAGTGGATGCGTGACTTGGTTTTTTGATGAGACGCAGCACAGGTGTCCAAAATAACGCCTTGGTGCTTGGAGCAGCTTCCTGAGCGTTGTTATTTGCTGTACAGGAGTCTGCGCTCTTGTGTTATCCCTTGGCAATGCCCTGTTAGCGCTGCCCATCTTATGACATCATTTCATGTTGGCCGGTGCGGTTAACGATGGCCATAAATCCCAGACCCACAGTGTCTTTTCATAAAGCCACACTGCGGTGCTGGGATTCGTGGCCTTGAGCAGTAAATATTTTGGCCGCTCACACACGTCCTTACACCTGCTTCAGACTGGGCGGCCTCTGCTGATCCCTTCTCGCATGCCGCGGCCATGAGGCTGCACAGTCTGAAGAAGGCTGAAGGAGATGAGTTAAGACAGGCGAAGATATGCACTGCTCGTGCCCATCAATCACACCCTCGCAGTCAAAATAATTAAGACAACGAGGAGCATTATATTCAGGCAGGGCGGACGAACAGGCGCAAGTAGCCAACCAATGATGTCAGAAGACGGGAAGCGCTACCAAGGGGGGTGCTGCGTATCATTAGAAAGGAAAGTCACACCTCAGGGACAGTGGAATGGTCTCAAAGAGACACATTTTGTACGTGTTGAGTTCCACGTGGGCAAGGAGAAAACATCAGCCACCTTGTACAAATGCAGCAGTACTGCTGTACAAGGTGGCTGTTATACATAGAAACACCTGGGGGTGGGGGCCAGGCTCCCTTCAATTTCAGTTCATGTGCCTGCGTGGCGTTTGCAGGTCACGTTGCAAGCTGCACAGCAGGGGAACAGCTGGCGGTGCTGAACCCCACTAACACATTGGCTGGTGTTTTTCTCTGTGCAGCTAGCATTTCCGGGCAAAAACTAGCGGTGTTTGAGCCCAGGGTCAGCAGGAGGAGGAGGAGAGGAGCAAAGTGTAGGCCGAAGCCTGCACTGGTGGCAGCTTTTGGTCGGTTGTGCCAGCGTGGCTTGTGCTGGACACGATGCCGGCTACACAGCGGGGGAACAGCTGGCGTTGCTGAACCCCACTAACACATTGGCTGGTGTTTTTCTCTGTGCAGCTAGCATTTCCGGGCAAAAACTAGCGTTGTTAGAGCCCAGGGTCAGCAGGAGGAGGAGAGGAGCAGAGTGTAGGCCGAAGCCTAGTTGAACCAATTTCAAAGGTTACCTTTAACCCCCCCTCAGGTGTTACAAAGAACAAGAGCCACTCCTTCTGCAGCATTAATGCTGCACAAGTAAAAGGTTGCTCTATTAATTTGTCTACTTGCACAAGCTGAATGCAACACGTAGACTATTTAGCCCATTATACTGTTTAACAGTAGTGGAGGCGTGACTTGTCTTTTTAAAGAAAAGCAGCACAGGTGTCGAAAACAACACCTTTTTGCATGGGCGCAGCTTCCTGAGCGTTGTTAGTTGCTGTACAGGAGTCTGCGCTCTTGTGATCCTTTGGCCATGCGCTGTGAGCGCTTCCTGTCTTATGACCTCATTTCATGTTGGCCGTTGCGGTTAGCGATGGACATGAATCCCAGACCCACAGTGTGTTTTTAAAAAATCACACTGCGGTGCTGGGATTCGTGCCCTGGTGCAGTAAATATGTTTGCCGCTCACACATGTCCTTACACCTGCTTCAGACTGGACGGCCTCATCTGATCCCTTATCGCCTGCCGAGGCCATGAGGACACCCAGTCTGAAGAAGGCGGAAGGAGATGAGTGAACACAGGCAAACATATGCACTGCACATGCCCATCAATCACACCCTCGCTGTCCAAAAAAATAAGACACCGAGGGCCGTTGTTTCGAGCAGGGGAGATGCACAGGCGCAGCCAGCTAACCAATGATGTCAAAAGACGGGCAGCGCTAACAAGGGTGGTGCTGCGTGTCATTACAAAGGAAAGTCACACCTCAGGGACATTGTAATGGTCTCTAATGAGACACATTTTGTACGTGTTGAGTTCCACGTGGGCAAGGAGAAAAAGTCAGCCACCTCGTACAAATGCAGCAGTACTGCTGTACAAGGTGGCTGTTATACATAGAAACACCTGTGGGTGGGGGGCAGGCTCCCTTCAATTTCAGTTCATGTGCCTGCGTGGCGTTTGCAGGTCACGTTGCAAGCTACACAGCAGGGGAACAGCTGGCGTTGCTGAACCCCACTGACACATTGACTGGTGTTTTTCTCTGTGCAGATTGCATGTCCGGGCAAAAACTAGCGGTGTTAGAGCCCAGGGTCAGCAGGAGGAGGAGGAGAGGAGCAAAGTGTAGGCCGAAGCCTGCACTGGTGGCAGCTTTTGGTCGGTTGTGCCAGCGTGGCTTGTGCTGGACACGATGCCGGCTACACAGCGGAGGAACAGCTGGCGGTGCTGAACCCCACTAACACATTGGCTGGTGTTTTTCTCTGTGCAGCTAGCATTTCCGGGCAAAAACTAGCGGTGTTTGAGCCCAGGGTCAGCAGGAGGAGTAGAGGAGCAGAGTGTAGGCCGAAGCCTAGTTGAACCAATTTCAAAGGTTACCTTTAACCCCCCCCCTCAGGTGTTGCAAGGTACAAGAGCCACACCTTGAACAGCATTAATGATGCACAAGTCAAAGGTTGCTCTATTTAATTTTGCTCCTTGCACACGCTGAATTAAACACGTACACTATTTAGCCCATTATACTGTCAAACAGTTGTGGAGGCGTGACTTGTCTTTTTAACGAGACGCAGCACAGGTGTCAAAATTTGCACCTAGGTACTGGGCGCAGATTCCTGAGCGTTGTTATTTGCTGTACAGGAGTCTGCGCTATTGTGTTATCCCTTGGCAATACCCTGTTAGTGCAGGCCGTCTCATGACCTCATTTCATGTTGGCCGGTGCGGTTAACGATGGCCATAAATCCCAGACCCATAGTGGCTTTTCCTAAAGTCACACTGCGGTGCTGGGATTCGTGGCCTTGTGCAGTAAATATGTTCGCCGCTCACACATGTCCTTACACCTGCTTCAGACTGGGCGGCCTCAGCTGATCCCTTATCGCATGCCGCGGCCATGAGGCCGCACAGTCAGAAGAAGGCGGAAGGAGGGGAGTGAAAACAGGGGAACATATGCACTGCTCGTGCCCATCAATCACACCCTCGCAGTCAAAATATATGAGACAACGGGGGGCGTTGTGTCGGACAGGGGGGACGCACAGGCACAGCCAGCCAACCAATGATGTCAGGAGACGGGCAGCGCTAACAATGGGGGTGCTGCGTGTCATTAAAAAGGAAAGTCACACCTCAGGGACATTGTAATGGTCTGTAATGAGACACATTTTGTACTTGTTGAGTTCCACGTGTGCAAGGAGAAAAAGTCAGCCACCTTGTACAAATGCAGCAGTACTGCTGTACAAGGTGGCTGTTATACATAGAAACACCTGTGGGTGGGGGGCAGGCTCCCTTCAATTTCAGTTCATGTGCCTGCGTGGCGTTTGCAGGTCACGTTGCAAGCTACACAGCAGGGGAACAGCTGGCGTTGCTGAACCCCACTGACACATTGACTGGTGTTTTTCTCTGTGCACATTGCATGTCCGGGCAAAAACTAGCGGTGTTAGAGCCCAGGGTCAGCAGGAGGAGGAGGAGAGGAGCAAAGTGTAGGCCGCAGCCTGCACTGGTGGCAGCTTTTGTTCTGTTGTGCCAGCGTGGCTTGTGCTGGACACGTTGCCGACTACACAGCAGGGGAACAGCTGGCGGTGCTGAACCCCACTAACACATTGGCTGGTGTTTTTCTCTGTGCAGCTAGCATTTCCGGGCAGAAACTGGCGTTGTTTGAGCCCAGGGTCAGCAGGAGGAGTAGAGGAGCAGAGTGTAGGCCGAAGCCTAGTTGAACCAATTTCAAAGGTTACCTTTAACCCCCCCCTCAGGTGTTGCAAGGTACAAGAGCCACACCTTGAACAGCATTAATGATGCACAAGTCAAAGGTTGCTCTATTTAATTTTGCTCCTTGCACACGCTGAATTAAACACGTACACTATTTAGCCCATTATACTGTCAAACAGTTGTGGAGGCGTGACTTGTCTTTTTAACGAGACGCAGCACAGGTGTCAAAATTTGCACCTAGGTACTGGGCGCAGATTCCTGAGCGTTGTTATTTGCTGTACAGGAGTCTGCGCTCTTGTGTTATCCCTTGGCAATACCCTGTTAGTGCAGGCCGTCTCATGACCTCATTTCATGTTGGCCGGTGCGGTTAACGATGGCCATAAATCCCAGACCCACAGTGGCTTTTCCTAAAGTCACACTGCGGTGCTGGGATTCGTGGCCTTGTGCAGTAAATATGATCGCCGCTCACACATGTCCTTACACCTGCTTCAGACTGGGCGGCCTCAGCTGATCCCTTATCGCATGCCGCGGCCATGAGGCCGCACAGTCAGAAGAAGGCGGAAGGAGGGGAGTGAAAACAGGGGAACATATGCACTGCTCGTGCCCATCAATCACACCCTCGCAGTCAAAATATATGAGACAACGGGGGGCGTTGTGTCGGGCAGGGGGGACGCACAGGCACAGCCAGCCAACCAATGATGTCAGGAGACGGGCAGCGCTAACAATGGGGGTGCTGCGTGTCATTACAAAGGAAAGTCACACCTCAGGGACATTGTAATGGTCTCTAATGAGACACATTTTGTACGTGTTGAGTTCCACGTGGGCAAGGAGAAAAAGTCAGCCACCTCGTACAAATGCAGCAGTACTGCTGTACAAGGTGGCTGATATACATAGAAACACCTGTGGGTGGGGGGCAGGCTCCCTTCAATTTCAGTTCATGTGCCTGCGTGGCGTTTGCAGGTCACGTTGCAAGCTACACAGCAGGGGAACAGCTGGCGTTGCTGAACCCCACTAACACATTGGCTGGTGTTTTTCTCTGTGCAGCTAGCATGTCCGGGCAGAAACTGGCGTTGTTTGAGCCCAGGGTCAGCAGGAGGAGGAGAGGAGCAAAGTGTAGGCCGAAGCCTGCACTGGTGGCAGCTTTTGGTCGGTTGTGCCAGCGTGGCTTGTGCTGGACACGTTGCCGACTACACAGCAGGGGAACAGCTGGCGGTGCTGAACCCCACTAACACATTGGCTGGTGTTTTTCTCTGTGCAGCTAGCATTTCCGGGCAAAAACTAGCGGTGTTTGAGCCCAGGGTCAGCAGGAGGAGTAGAGGAGCAGAGTGTAGGCCGAAGCCTAGTTGAACCAATTTCAAAGGTTACCTTTAACCCCCCCCTCAGGTGTTGCAAGGTACAAGAGCCACACCTTGTGCAGCATTAATGCTGCACAAGTAAAAGGTTGCTCTATTTGTTTTGCTCCTTGCACACGCTGACTAAAACACGTACACTATTTAGCCCATTATACTGTCAAACAGTTGTGGAGGCGTGACTTGTCTTTTTAACGAGACGCAGCACAGGTGTCAAAATTTGCACCTAGGTACTGGGCGCAGATTCCTGAGCGTTGTTATTTGCTGTACAGGAGTCTGCGCTATTGTGATCCCTTGGCCATGCGCTGTGAGCGCTTCCTGTCTTCTGACCTCATTTCATGTCGGCCGTTGCGGTTAGCGATGGACATGAATCCCAGACCCACAGTGTGTTTTTAAAAAATCACACTGCGGTGCTGGGATTCGTGCCCTGGTGCACTAAATATGTTTGCCGCTCACACATGTCCTTACACCTGCTTCAGACTGGGCGGCCTCATCTGATCCCTTATCGCCTGCCGCGGCCATGAGGACACCCAGTCTGAAGAAGGCGGAAGGAGATGAGTGAACACAGGCAAACATATGCACTGCACATGCCCATCAATCACACCCTCGCTGTCCAAAAAAATAAGACACCGAGGGCCGTTGTTTCGAGCAGGGGAGATGCACAGGCGCAGCCAGCTAACCAATGATGTCAAAAGACGGGCAGCGCTAACAAGGGTGGTGCTGCGTGTCATTACAAAGGAAAGTCACACCTCAGGGACATTGTAATGGTCTCTAATGAGACACATTTTGTACGTGTTGAGTTCCACGTGGGCAAGGAGAAACAGTCAGCCACCTCGTACAAATGCAGCAGTACTGCTGTACAAGGTGGCTGATATACATAGAAACACCTGTGGGTGGGGGGCAGGCTCCCTTCAATTTCAGTTCATGTGCCTGCGTGGCGTTTGCAGGTCACGTTGCAAGCTACACAGCAGGGGAACAGCTGGCGTTGCTGAACCCCACTGACACATTGACTGGTGTTTTTCTCTGTGCAGATTGCATGTCCGGGCAAAAACTAGCGGTGTTAGAGCCCAGGGTCAGCAGGAGGAGGAGGAGAGGAGCAAAGTGTAGGCCGAAGCCTGCACTGGTGGCAGCTTTTGGTCGGTTGTGCCAGCGTGGCTTGTGCTGGACACGATGCCGGCTACACAGCGGGGGAACAGCAGGCGGTGCTGAACCCCACTAACACATTGGCTGGTGTTTTTCTCTGTGCAGCTAGCATGTCCGGGCAGAAACTGGCGTTGTTTGAGCCCAGGGTCAGCAGGAGGAGGAGAGGAGCAAAGTGTAGGCCGAAGCCTGCACTGGTGGCAGCTTTTGGTCGGTTGTGCCAGCGTGGCTTGTGCTGGACACGTTGCCGACTACACAGCAGGGGAACAGCTGGCGGTGCTGAACCCCACTAACACATTGGCTGGTGTTTTTCTCTGTGCAGCTAGCATTTCCGGGCAGAAACTGGCGTTGTTTGAGCCCAGGGTCAGCAGGAGGAGTAGAGGAGCAGAGTGTAGGCCGAAGCCTAGTTGAACCAATTTCAAAGGTTACCTTTAACCCCCCCCTCAGGTGTTGCAAGGTACAAGAGCCACACCTTGAACAGCATTAATGATGCACAAGTCAAAGGTTGCTCTATTTAATTTTGCTCCTTGCACACGCTGAATTAAACACGTACACTATTTAGCCCATTATACTGTCAAACAGTTGTGGAGGCGTGACTTGTCTTTTTAACGAGACGCAGCACAGGTGTCAAAATTTGCACCTAGGTACTGGGCGCAGATTCCTGAGCGTTGTTATTTGCTGTACAGGAGTCTGCGCTATTGTGATCCCTTGGCCATGCGCTGTGAGCGCTTCCTGTCTTCTGACCTCATTTCATGTCGGCCGTTGCGGTTAGCGATGGACATGAATCCCAGACCCACAGTGTGTTTTTAAAAAATCACACTGCGGTGCTGGGATTCGTGCCCTGGTGCACTAAATATGTTTGCCGCTCACACATGTCCTTACACCTGCTTCAGACTGGGCGGCCTCATCTGATCCCTTATCGCCTGCCGCGGCCATGAGGACACCCAGTCTGAAGAAGGCGGAAGGAGATGAGTGAACACAGGCAAACATATGCACTGCACATGCCCATCAATCACACCCTCGCTGTCCAAAAAAATAAGACACCGAGGGCCGTTGTTTCGAGCAGGGGAGATGCACAGGCGCAGCCAGCTAACCAATGATGTCAAAAGACGGGCAGCGCTAACAAGGGTGGTGCTGCGTGTCATTACAAAGGAAAGTCACACCTCAGGGACATTGTAATGGTCTCTAATGAGACACATTTTGTACGTGTTGAGTTCCACGTGGGCAAGGAGAAACAGTCAGCCACCTCGTACAAATGCAGCAGTACTGCTGTACAAGGTGGCTGATATACATAGAAACACCTGTGGGTGGGGGGCAGGCTCCCTTCAATTTCAGTTCATGTGCCTGCGTGGCGTTTGCAGGTCACGTTGCAAGCTACACAGCAGGGGAACAGCTGGCGTTGCTGAACCCCACTGACACATTGACTGGTGTTTTTCTCTGTGCAGATTGCATGTCCGGGCAAAAACTAGCGGTGTTAGAGCCCAGGGTCAGCAGGAGGAGGAGGAGAGGAGCAAAGTGTAGGCCGAAGCCTGCACTGGTGGCAGCTTTTGGTCGGTTGTGCCAGCGTGGCTTGTGCTGGACACGATGCCGGCTACACAGCGGGGGAACAGCAGGCGGTGCTGAACCCCACTAACACATTGGCTGGTGTTTTTCTCTGTGCAGCTAGCATGTCCGGGCAGAAACTGGCGTTGTTTGAGCCCAGGGTCAGCAGGAGGAGGAGAGGAGCAAAGTGTAGGCCGAAGCCTGCACTGGTGGCAGCTTTTGGTCGGTTGTGCCAGCGTGGCTTGTGCTGGACACGTTGCCGACTACACAGCAGGGGAACAGCTGGCGGTGCTGAACCCCACTAACACATTGGCTGGTGTTTTTCTCTGTGCAGCTAGCATTTCCGGGCAAAAACTAGCGGTGTTTGAGCCCAGGGTCAGCAGGAGGAGTAGAGGAGCAGAGTGTAGGCCGAAGCCTAGTTGAACCAATTTCAAAGGTTACCTTTAACCCCCCCCTCAGGTGTTGCAAGGTACAAGAGCCACACCTTGTGCAGCATTAATGCTGCACAAGTAAAAGGTTGCTCTATTTGTTTTGCTCCTTGCACACGCTGACTAAAACACGTACACTATTTAGCCCATTATACTGTCAAACAGTTGTGGAGGCGTGACTTGTCTTTTTAACGAGACGCAGCACAGGTGTCAAAATTTGCACCTAGGTACTGGGCGCAGATTCCTGAGCGTTCTTATTTGCTGTACAGGAGTCTGCGCTATTGTGATCCCTTGGCCATGCGCTGTGAGCGCTTCCTGTCTTCTGACCTCATTTCATGTCGGCCGTTGCGGTTAGCGATGGACATGAATCCCAGACCCACAGTGTGTTTTCAAAAAATCACACTGCGTGGCTGGGATTCGTGGCCTTGTGCAGTAAATAGGTTGGCCGCTTACACATGTCCTTACACCTGCTCCAGACTGGGCGGCCTCAGCTGATCCCTTATCGCCTACCACGGCCAGGAGGCCGCACAGTCTGAAGAAGGCGGAAGGAGATGAGTTAAGACAGGCGAACATATGCACTGCTCGTGCCCATAAACCACACCCTCGCTGACAAAATAAATATGACAACGAGGGGCGTTGTTTCTAGCAGGGCGGATGCACAGGCGCAGCCAGCTAACCATGATGACAAAAGACGGGAAACGCTACCAAGGGGGGTGCTGCGTATCATTACAAAGGAAAGTCACACCTCAGGGACAGTGGAATGGTCTCAATGAGACACATTTTGTACGTGTTGAGTTCCACGTGGGCAAGGAGAAAAAGTCAGCCACCTTGTACAAATGCAGCAGTACTGCTGTACTAGGTGGCTGTTATACATAGAAACACCTGGGGGGGTGGGGCCAGGTTCCCTTTTAATTTCAGTTCCTGTGCCTGCATGGCGTTTGCAGGTCACGTTGCCGGCTACACAGCAGGGGAACAGCTGGCGTTGCTGAACCCCACTAACACATTGGCTGGTGTTTTTCTCTGTGCAGCTAGCACTTCCGGGCAAAAACTAGCGGTGTTTGAGCCCAGGGTCAGCAGGAGGAGGAGAGGAGCAGAGTGTAGGCCGAAGCCTGCACTGGTGGCAGCTTTTGTTCTGTTGTGCCAGCGTGGCTTGTGCTGGACACGTTGCCGACTACACAGCAGGGGAACAGCTGGCGGTGCTGAACCCCACTGACACATCACCTAGTGTTTTTTTCTGTGTAGACAACACTTCCAGGTGGCAACTGACAGTGTTGAAACCCAGGGAATCAAAGAGGAGCAGAGTGTAGGCCGAAGCCTGCAGTGGAGCAAGTTGAAAGGGAACCTTTAACCCCCCCCCCCCAGGCATTTGTTGCTGAAAGAGCCATCTTGTACAGCAGTAATACTGCACATGGAAAATGGTGGCTCCGAAAATTATGCTCCTTGCAAACGCTGAAGTACACACTCATATAATGTGTCCCCTCACACCGTCAAACCATCCCGGAAGTGGGACTTTCCTTTGTAATGTGACACAGCACAGCCGTCATTCCAACCCCCTTGGTGCCGGGCACCACCTCCTCAACGTTGTTTGGTTCTGTCACGGAGCCCGCACTGTAATGTTATCCCTTGGCCATGCACAGTTAGCGGTGCCCGTCTTCTGACATCATGTAGGTGTCAGGCTGGCAGTGCCTGTGCGTCCAAGCTGCCCGAGATCCAACCTTGCAGTGTCATCTAATGTAGTCCCACTGCGGGCCAGGGATCCATGGGCATGCGCAGTGCATATCATCGCCTCTCACTCACCTCCTTCCTGCTTCTTCAGACTGTGCGGCGTCACGGCCGTGGCATGCTATTAGGGATCAGCTGACGCCGCCTAGTCTGAAGAAGCGTGAAGAAGGGGAGTGAGAGGCTAGTATATGCACTGCGCATGGCCATGGATACCAGGCCCACTGTGGGATCACATTAGACGACACTGCGAGGTGTGATTTCGGGCAGCGTGGACGCACAGGCGCAGCCAGGACGACAACAAATGATGTCAGAGGACGGGCAGCGCAAACTGTGCATGGCCAAGGGATAACATAACAGCGCAGGGTCCATGACGGAATCAAACAACGCTAAGGAGGCAGCGCACGGTGCCAAGGGGGTAGCAATGACGGCTGTGCTGTGTCACATTACAAAGGAAAGTCCCACCTCCGGGACGGTTGGACGGTGTGAGGGGACACATTACATGAGTGTGTAGTTCAGCGTTTGCAAGGAGCATAATTTCAAGAGCGACCTTTCCCTTGTGCAGTAATTAGTGCTGCACATGGTGGCTCTTTCAGTAACAAACGCCTAGGGGGGGGGGGGGACAGGTCCCCTTACATTTTAGTTGTGCCAGCGTGGCGGTCGCATGACACGTTGCCGGATACACAGCTGGGGATCAGCTGACGTTACTGAACCCCAATAACAGAGGAGCGACTGTTGACTGTGCACACAGCACTTCCAGGCACCAACTGGCGGTGTTAGAGCCCAGGGACAGCAGGAGGAGCAGATTGGAGGTATTGCCGCACACACAGCTGGGGATCAGCTGACGTTACTGAACCCCAATAACAGAGGAGCGACTGTTGACTGTGCACACAGCACTTCCAGGCACCAACTGGCGGTGTTAGAGCCCAGGGACAGCAGGAGGAGCAGAGGAACAGAGTGTAGGCCGAAGCCTGATTGGAGCAAGTTGAAAGGAAACCTTTAACCCCCCCCCCCAAGACGTTTGTAGCTGAAAGAGCCATGTTGTGCAGCACTAAGGATGCAAAAGGAAAAGGTTGCTCTTTTAATTATGCTCCTTGCAAACACCGAAGTAAACACTAAAAATGTGTCCCTTTATACCGTTAAACCGTTCCGGAGGTGCGAATTTCCTTCGTAATGGGACACAGCACAGCTGTCATTCCTATCCCCTTGATGCCGTGCGCTGCCTCCTCAGCGTTGTTTTAAGCTGCCACGGAGCCTGCGCTGTTCTGTTAGCCCTTGGCCATGCCCAATTAGCGCTGCCTGTCTTCTGACATAATTTGGTGTCAGGCTGTCAGTGCCTGTGCGTCCACGCTGCTCCAGATCCCACCTCGCAGTCTCATCTAACGTAATCCCACTGCGGGCCTTGGAACCATGGGCATGCACAGTGCATAACCTCGACTCTCACTCCCCTCCTTCCCTCTTCTTCAGACTGTGCGGTGTCACGGCCGTGGCATGCTAGGGATCAGCTGACGGCGCACAGTCTAAAGAAGGCGGAGGGAAATGAGCGAGAGCCCGAGGGGAAGATATGCACTGCGCATGCCCATGGATCCCAGGCCCGCAGTGTGACTCAATCAGAAGACACTGCGAGGCGGGATCTCGGGCAGCGCGGCCGCACAGGCGCAGCCAGCCTGACACCAAATTATGTCAGAAGACAGGCAGCGCAAATAGGGCATGCCCAAGGGATAACAGAACAGCGCAGGCTCCGTGACAGCTTAAAACAACGCTGAGGAGGCAGCGCATGGCACCAAGGGGGTAGGAATGACGGCTGTGCTGCGTCACATTACGAAGGAAAGTCCCAGCTCCGGGACGGTATAACGGTATCAGTGAACACAT